>NC_139546.1:7861582-8067273 GCF_965153285.1 Podarcis tiliguerta
ATGAACACCCAAAATCTCATGAAATTTCGGCAAGGTCTTATGAGAACTCATCATAGACCATTGTCATCGCCACTGCTTTGGAGGTAGCCCCACAAAGGTGATGGGGTAGCAACAAGTTTCTGTTTCAGCCCTGGATATGCATAATACCCAGTGTTGTGATTGTGATCACATTTTGGTTCAGATCTCAGATTCACTTCTGCATGGTCCCTCTTCTTCCAAACATTGCCAATCTGCAGCTAGATCTACCTGCCTCGGCTAATATGCCATTTCAAGCAAGTTGGCATAGAAGGGCAAAATTTGAAAACAATCACTCTCGTTTTTTAAAAAGTACAGTGGTGCCCCGCAAGACGAATGCCTCGCAAGACGGAAAACCCGCTAGACGAAAGGGTTTTCCGTTTTGGAGGTGCTTCGCAAAACGAATTTGCTATGGGCTTGCTTCGCAAGACGAAAATGTCTTGCGATTCCTGGGGTTTTTTTTCCCTCCCCCCCTTTTTCCCAAGCCCCTAAGCCGCTTAACAGCTGTTCGCTAAGCCGCTGAACAGCTGATCGCTAAGCCGCTTAACAGCTGATCTAAGCCGCTAATAGCCTTTTAGCAGCTAATCCGCTAATCCCTTAAGCCTTTAATAGCCGCTAAACCGCTAATAGCGCTAATAGCGCTAATCCGCTAATGGGCTTGCTTCGCAAGACGAAAAAAACCGCAAGACGAAGAGACTCGCGGAACGGATTCTTTTCGTCTTGCGAGGCACCACTGTATATTTTAGCATGAATATGTTCTCAGCTGTCTGTGAACAGGTTTAAACTCCATCTGAACAAAAACTATTTTTACCGGCATGCAAAGGAAACTATTTATTTCCATTAACTAGGCACAAATCAGATATAACAGAACAATTGCAAAAAGCAACAGATTCAAGTATTCATGGAGGGAATGAAATCAAGAGATAGACAGTTTTAAAATGAATGTATTTGCAAATGCATTCACTCCAGCTGTACATTTGAATAGCTTGTGTGCATTTTGCCATGTATCCACCAGAGGGTACATGTATATGAGAAAGAGATTGTGGTGGTTGATTTTATTTCCAGTACCTCCTATTCCCTAGGATTCACGGGCATGGTGAATTGTGCACAGAAGATATGCAAGGAAATGTGCTCTTCGTGGTACTTACCTGTTCTGAAATCTTACTTGGTCATGTTAGATTCTAATTTTTAGAATGTGACCAAAAGCAACACAGGATGGGAACCCCACAGAATATTTTCAGAGCTGAGGAAAAGCATGTCAGAAGACACTCTTCTGAGAAAAATTAGACCGCGTCACAGAACTTTCTCTGAATATTCTCCACCAAATGGTGGCCGCCATTTCCCCACCACCAGCACCACCTCCCCACACAATGCTCAGATGAAGTTCAGAGCGTTGTGGGGAACGCAAAATGGCAGCCGGGCTGTCACAACATAGTTGCTGCTGCTGCTTCTTCTTCCAAAAGCAGCCAAAACTAAACAAGCAACACTGTAGGAAAGAACGTTGGCTACTCACCACTAATGGAAAGTCTTACAGCCCTCCCCCCCAACAAAATGTTGGCAAATTTCTCCTCCCCCTGAAGAAATTTGAAGAAATGGCTCCTTCCATTTTTCTGCCCACAAAGAAGCTTAGAAAATTCCCAGAAGCCATTTGCACACATCTCTAACATTATTATTTTTTTAAGTGTTTGTTCTGCTAAGTCGTAGCAAAAAATGTTGCTCCTCTTCAAAATGGTGAAATGGGAAGCGTGTTAGTTTAGGCTGGAGACATTCTGGCCCCGATTCCCATGTGGTTTTAATGGAGACACAGCAGAGTAGGTGCAGCTTGCATTAGGTTAAGTTAATATTGAAGAGTGATGAATTACGTAGCTGCCTACCTTGAGTTGGAAAGTTTACTGTAGCTATTGGAAAGAAAGAGAAGAGGAAAGCGTAAGATGCAGGTGAACAAGTTAGGCTACAATCCTATGCACACTTCCATGGCAGTAAGTCTCACAAAATTCAATGGGCTTAGCTCCGAGTAAGGGTGGAGGGTAGGATTTGATTCAATTTGCACTTTCGAAAGCAATATGAGAACCTTAATACAGTGGTGCCCCGCAAGACGAATGCCTCGCAAGACGGAAAACCCGCTAGACGAAAGGGTTTTCTGTTTTGGAGGTGCTTCGCAGGACGAATTTGCTATGGACTTGCTTCGTAAGACGAAAATGTCTTGCGATTCCTGGGGGTTTTTTTTCGCTCCCCACCCCCTTTTTCTAAGGCACTAAGCTGCTAATAGCCTTTTAGCAGCTAATCCGCTAATCCCTTAAGCCTTTAATAGCCGCTAATAGCTGCTAAACCGCTAATAGCGCTAATCCGCTAATGGGCTTGCTTCGCAAGACGAAAAAACCGTTAGACGAAGAGACTCACGGAACGGATTCTTTTCGTCTTGCGAGGCACCACTGTACAGCCATGCTTGGATAAACTCTCAGTTATCCAAACTTGACAATGTATTTGTCCAACCAAACATTGTTTACAAAAAGGCAAAATTAGGCAAAAGTGTGCATAAAATGAATATATTAGTGAAAGTAACCCACAAAAATACATCTTATGTGCTTATTAGGAGAAGAATTTGCTGAATAATTTTCATGAGGATTTTTTTTGTAAATCATATACTGCTGCAGAAATGCAGAGAACTGGATGTAAGATTGGGGGAAATGAAAACAGAGAGAGCCAAAATGAATACACCCTTCCACCCCTACTTCTGAGTAGTCACATCATGCATGCTTAGAGGGGGAGCTCCAGCAGTGGCAAAACAGCCTGGGTTCACAAGCACCCCAGAAACTTAAATACTTTTATAATGCTTCTCTGCCTAGGACCCTAACGAGCGCCACACGTTAGGATTTCAGACACAAAATGCCCAACAGCAACTCCTACTGCACTCAGACAACCAGAGCACCCCATACCCACAAGCAAGGAAAGCAGGCAACACTTGCATCAAAATCATAGAATCATAGAATTGTAGCGTTGGAAGGGACCCCAAGGATCATCTAGTCCAACCCCCGCAATGTAGGAATCTCAACTAAAGCACCCATGACAGATGGGCATCCAACCTCTGCTTAAAAACCTCCAACAAAGGGGAGTCCACTTTCTTCCAAGGGTGTCCATTCCATTGTTGAACAGCTCTTATCATCATAACATTTTCCCTAGTGTTTAGTTGGATTCTCATATCTTGTAACCAGGGCCGTCTTAAGCACATTGGGCGCCGTGGTGCAAAGATCCCTCCGGCACCCCCCCCAGCAACTCCAAAACAAGGGAGGGGGTGGTGGAAAATGTCCTCTGCCTCCCCCAACGCCCTGATTCCCGGCGTGGTGGCCGCGATCAAGCAGGAAAACGTGCTGGCGGACAAGCTCTGCCGTGTCAGGGCGCCCGAGAAGGCAGTCCAGGAAGACTGCGCGCCGCCTTTCACCAAGAAGCAGGAGGAGGACAACGACCAGGAGCAGGGCTGTCTTTAACAGATGCAGAGTCTCTGCGGGGGCTTGGGAAGGAAGCTGCACGCCCACCAGCCATATGCCGTATTTTTTTGCTCTATAGGACGCACTTTTCCCCCTCCAAAAATTGGGAAATGTGTGTGCGTCCTATGGAGCGAATGCAGGCTCCTTGGCTTCAGCGATAGCAACGCGAAGCCTCTGAAGCGCAGAGGGAGCGCTCCCTCTGCGCTCCGGAGGCTTTGCATTGCTTTCGTTGAAGCCTGGAGATATGATAGGGATAGCCGCCTGAAGCCTTCGGAGCACAGCGCGGGTTCCCGCTGCGCTCCACAGGCTTCAGGTTCCTTTTGCTGAAGCCAGGAGAGCAAGACTTTCCTAGCTTCAGCAGAGAGGGAGAGCTGCGCAGCACCACTTCGGCCAAGCAGGAGGAGAAATGGAAGGGGCCCCATTTCTCCTGCCGCTTTGCTGAAGGGGCGCTGAGCAGAGAGGGGGAGAATTTTTTCCCCCTTGTTCTCCCTCTCTAAAACAACGTGCACCCTATGGTCCGGTGCGCCCTATAGAGCGAAAAATACGGTAGTTGGCGGGGTGCAGCTGGCAGGTGTGCAGGGAAAAGGGAGGTTGCCAGCAAAACTCCCCTACTCGCTAGGGCACCCCTGAGAGGCCGGCGCCCTGGCGCAACGAACCACTAACACCAATTGGGAAGATGGCTCTGCTTGTAACTTGAACCCATTGATTTGAGTCCTACTCCCCAGAGCAGGAGAAAACAAGCTTGTTCCATCTACCATGTGACAGCCCTTCAGATATTTTAAGACAGCTATCATATCATCTCTCAGTTGCCTCTTTTCCAAGCTAAATCTACCCAACTCTCTTAACCATTCCTCATAAGCCTTGGTTTCCAGACCCTTGATCATCTTGGTTGCCCTTCTCTGCTTGTCAATATCTTTCTTCAATTGGGACGCCCAAAACTGGACACAGTATTCCAGGTGTGGTCTGACCAAGGCAGAATTCAGCAGGACTATGACTTCCCTTGACCTGGACACAAGACTTCTTCTGTCGAGGTAGCCTGATTCTGTCTTCTGCGGCATTAGCTATCCCGCCCAGTTTGGTGCTGTTAGGTTGTGGGTGAACATATCAGACGACACAGCGATTCTCCAAACAGCTCTTGTTTATTCACAGGCCAGAACAGAACTGAACTGAAGGGTTCAGCCAGCCTGCTTATATAGAGCTCCACTACAACGGAACAGTAACCACTTTCTGTAACTATCCGATCACTGAACGTCACTTTTGATCCCTTATTTGCATATGTGGACCTGAGTGGAAACTATCTACAGTATCCCCCTGCTGGCCCAGGGTGAGAATCTCAGTACATAACAGGTGCCATCTGCAAATTTGATGAGCATCCCCTCAAGATCTTCATCCAAGTCATTTATGAGGATATTGAACAAAAACAGGTCCTGTAAAGAACCCTGCAACACCTCCTTTTTCCAGGATGATGAGGAACCATTAGTGAGCACGCCTTGGGTTTGGTCAGTCAACTAGCTACAAATCAATCTAAGTTACCTTGTCCAGCCCACATTTTACTAGCTTCTCCACAGGAATATCACAGGGGACTTTATCAAAACCCTTACTAAAATCAAGATACAGTGCGTCCACAGGATTCCCCTGTTCCACCAAAAAGGGAACTGAGATTCATCTGGCATGTCTTGCCTTTGAGAAATCCATGCTGGGTCTTAGTAATCACAATATCCTTTTCTAAGTGTTCACAGAGCAACTGTTTAATTATCTGTTCTAGGATCTTTCCTGGTATCAGTGGCAAGCTCCCCGGTCGGTAGTTACCCGAATCTTCTTTTTCCTCCCTTTTGAAGATGAGGACAACATTTGCTCACCTCCAGTCTGCAGTGACCTTACCTGTTCTCTGCAAATTCTAAATGATTATAGACAGAGGCTCTAAGATTACACCCCAAGCTCATTTAATATCTGAATTCATTTAAAATAGCTAGCTGTTCCCTTACCACCTCTTTTCCTGTCTCAGGTTGCAGCTCCCTCTTTGTATCATCCTACCTCTTGAGAGTCCCATGGACTGCAAGAAGATCAAACCTATCCATTCTGAAGGAAATCAGCCCTGAGTGCTCACTGGAAGGACAGATCGTGAAGCTGAGGCTCCAATACTTTGGCCACCTCATGAGAAGAAAAGACTCCCTGGAAAAGACCCTGATGTTGGGAAAGATGGAGGCCACAAGGAGAAGGGGACGACAGAGGACGAGATGGTTGGGCAGTGTTCTCGAAGCTACCAGCATGAGTTTGACCAAATTACGGGAGGCAGTGGAAGACAGGAGTCCCTGGAGTGCTCTGGTCCATGGGGTCACGAAGAGTCGGACACAATTAAACGACTAAACAACAACACCTTTCTTTAACCCAAAAACACTTCCTACAGCTTCAAGGAGCCATTTTCCTGGAGACGATGATGCTCCGTGGTGATGAGGGGCACCCTTGGGGAGGAAATTTGTCCCCATTTGTACTATGAAATGTCAAGGTGACAAAGTTGTTCAGAAGAGGATGTGCGAGTTCCCAAATACTTTCTGGCGGCTAAGCCCCAGGCACACAGCATTTGCAAGCGACAAGGCTTAGCACTGTGATACTTTTTTTTCTTCCCCTTTCTGTAATCTGCCTCTTACAACACACAAGAAAGGAATAATGGACTCCCCGAAAACCTGCATGGCGAGTCAGTTCTCATCCACAGCTTGAAGGGGCGTTTTTGCTTTCTTTCTCTAAACAGGACACTTCAAACAAAAGAGTGTGGGAGCCAACATAAATCACAGAAAAGAGTTGGCGGCAGCAGTCCTTTGTGTGTGTATTACAGGCATTTAGATTCTAGCAGGCAGGCAGGCTTTTGCAAAATTCCATACGAACTGTTTATAGCCATGCACAAAAGTGGTGCGGGCAACCATTTATCAGGTTTGCGGGCATGCTGTGATTCTGTGGAAGCAGCAAACAGAGCACAGATGCATATGACGGATACACAACTTCCTTGTCTATAAATCTCATAAAAGAAGCAAGTATTTCGCTCTAATGATTGTAAATATATGCTTGAAAATATTTGGTCAACGAGCTGTGATCTCAGAAGCTAACAGGATTACTGATTGCCAGTAGCTGGGTTTCAGGGCCAATAATGCTGGCATTCAAACTTACATGTCTGTTCCAAATTAGCCAACGGAGCATAAGCAAGTCTCCAAGTTATTTGGGAGAACTCTGGATGCAGCTCATATTTCCTAGCATATATCACCAATGGTTGAATGACAACGTCGAAGCATGCAAATCCGTATTGTACTCGAGTCGCCAGGAATATATCATACTGGTTACACCCGCTGCCAAAAAGATCATAATCTTCTTTCACTGCAATTAAGGCTAATGATAAGAATATGCCCTGTTGCCATTCTTATCCTAATTCCTAAACTAGTGTCTGGAGGCGTTTCTGGGGTGCAATGGGGTGAACAATCTGAGGCTGAATCCAGGCAAGACAGAGGTCCTTCGAGAAAGAAGATCACTTGCTCTGGAAGGTTGTTTTCAATGGGATTACACTCTCCCAATGGATCAAATACATAGTTTGGGAATCTGCCTCGTCAGCCTAGGTGGCAGTGGCGATGGCAGGATTACATTTTATCCCTTTAGGCTGGTAGGCCAACAGTGGCACTGTCTAGAGAAGTCAGACCTAGTCGCAGTTGTACATGTTCTGGTTAAGTCCACAATGGGTTACTGCAAGTCACTCTGCATGAGGCTGCACTTAAAGATGGCTCAGAAAATTCAGGTGCTTCAGAATTTGGCCTACCATATCCTCAGGGCCATCTTAAGCATATCCGGTGCCGTGGTGCAAAGATCCCTCCAGCACCCCACCCCGTTTCCCAGAGTTGTTGACCTTTTCCCAAGCCTCTGTGGCGATTGCTCTCCTCCCACGAAGGCTTGGGAAGGAAGCTGCACAGCTGCACGTCCGCCAGCCATATGGTTGACGGGGCGCAGCTGGCAGGTGTGCAGGGAAAGGGGAGGCGGCTGGCACCAGCAAAGCTGCGCAACTCCCCCTCTTGCTGGGGCGCCCCTGAGAGGCCGGCGCCCTGGCGCAACGCGCCAGTAAGCCCAATGGGAAAGACAGCTCTGCATATCCTGTTGAAAATCAGGCAGTCCAACTGCTTTTGCTGGCTTCCCCTTGAAAGGGCTTTATTTGTTGTGCTCATTTGTTGCTGTAGGTCTTGGTTATGTTTATACATTGGTTCTGGGATGGATGTCTGTCTTATCATTGCTGGTTTATTAATTTTCTGAGTGGTAGATATTGTTGTTTTTATGGAATATACCGTATTTTTCACTCTATAAGATGCACCCGACCATAGGACGCACCTTGTTTTAGAGGGGGAGAACAAGGGGGGGGGAATTCTCCCCCCTCTGCTCAGCGCCCCTTCAGCGAAGCGGCAGGAGAAATGGAGCCCCTTCCATTTCTCCTCCCGCTTCACTGAAGGTGCGCTGCGCAGCATTCCCTCTCTGCTGAAGCCTGGAGAGTCTTGCTCTCCCGGCTTCAGCAAAAGGAACCCGAAGCCTTTGGAGCACAGCGCGAGGTCCCTCTGTGACCCAAAGCTTCAGGTGGCTATCCCTGAAGCCTGGAGAGTGAGAAGGGTCAGTGTGCAGCGACCCCTCTTGCTCTCCAGGCTTCAGTGAAAGCAATGCGTAGCCTCCGGAGCACGGAGGGAGCGCTCCCTCTGCGCTTTGAAGGCTTCACGTTGCTATCGCTGAAGCCAAGGAGCCTGCATTTGCTCCATAGGACGCACACACATTTCCCCTTAATTTTTGGAGGGGGGAAATTGCGTCCTATAGAGCGAAAAATACGGTGCCTTAAGAGAGCTTGGACTCATAAAGGTGGGGCAGAAATGTCTTAAATAGAAAACACTTTAACAATTAACGAAAGTGTTGAATAGCAGAACAAGAGCTAGCAGCAACTAAAAATGGCATGCCCTGAAATCAGCTTACATTTGGGTCTTGGCCAAGAGAGAGGACTCATTATTATTCTGGCCTCTGTACTATAGTTTTAGTGCCAGAAAGTGTAAAGGTAAAATTTGGGAGAATATTCTGTTTGTTAAAGCTGTTATGGCAGGTCCATGGGAATCTCTTCTGGTTTTGTTTATCCCATATATGTTAAGCAAAGTTGTAAAATAGTATCTCTACATCCTTAGGTTAGACTGAGAAAACTGGAAAACCAGGTCAGTAAAGATAGCAACTGAGTAGCAATCCAGAACCTAGAAATGTGGTCAGAGTTGTTGCTAGCGGTTGTTGCAAGCTTGGCTCTTATGAACAGTTTTAAACACATTTTGGATAAAAGGGGTGTGCAAGTTGGATTGGTGTTTTATGGTATTGCTGCTTTATATGTGTAATGGTTCTAGGGGTTGCTTGTGCGTAAGTTGCCGCCACTCCTGGCTAGGTTACCTGGTTGAACCCTTTCTGTCTGGACAGCCTAAGGTTCGTGGCTGCCTCAGTCACTGGCAGAATCTGTCAGTGGGCGTTTCTTGAACCTTTTCCAGCATAAAAGCTGTTTGACGCCCAGTCTCCTCCTACTCTCCCTGCGCGGAAGTCTTCTGCGCAGAGTGGGTGTGGGCAGCGGAGTACCCGTACTCTCTCCGCTGGTCTCCGGTGAGGAGTCCTGTAGCCTCCTCTCCGATTCCCCCATCTGCCCCCCTTCTCCACTGGTGTTACGCTGATTTCCTTCCCCAGTGGATGGGCTGCCTCTCTCCCTACTGGGACCCTCTCCGGCATCCCTCTGGAGCCTTCTCTCCGCCTCCAGCTCCGATGGCAGTTCCCTGACAATATGATATTATATTTCCAATGCATTCATGTACCGTGTGTTTGTGAGCCGCCCAGAGCTACACTGTCCAAGTGCTCAGAGTGCCATCTTCCCTGGTTCCAAGGGGTTCAGGAGAAAGGCTGAGGTTCGCCATGGTTGTCCCTGAATACCTGCTTGGGCAGTTTAAAATCACTTCTGTTATAATGGCTGGTTGTACTTTCCAAACCAATTCTATGTGTGGATGTCAGGGAATTGGAGGCAGAGAAGGGGGAGAGAATGGGGACTTACAGAGATCAGCCTCCGTTAATTAGCAGCTGTTCTTCCTCGGACGAGTAAGGTGACGAAGGGCTGTCAGGAGGCAATGAATCTGAGAGGGGGGAGCCACTTCCGGGGCCCAGCCACTCTCGTAACAGAGGAAGGAAGAGGCTTGGGCTCAGGAAATGGATATGGTGGGGGAAACGGAAAGCCTCTTCAGTCAAGGCAACTGACTCACCATGATGGAGACGGACTTTTTGAGCTCTTGTAAATAGCTTGAACGGGACGCGGGTGGCGCTGTGGGTAAAACCTCAGTGCCTAGGACTTGCCGATCGCATGGTCGGCGGTTCAAATCCCCACGGCGGGGTGAGCTCCCGCCGTTCGGTCCCAGCTCCTGCCCACCTAGTAGTTCGAAAGCACCCTTAAGTGCAAGTAGATAAATAGGTACCGCTTTATAGCGGGAAGGTAAACGGCGTTTCCGTGTGCTGCTCTGGTGCCAGTTTGCCAGAGCAGCTTCATCACGCTGGCCACGTGACCCAGAAGTGTCTGCGGACAGCGCTGGCTCCCGGCCTCTAGAGTGAGATGAGCACACAACCCTAGAGTCTGTCAAGACTGGCCCGTAAGGGCAGGGGTACCTTTACCTAAATAGCTTGAAGAAACCAATAAATCTTTGTAAATATGGCTGGATTCCCGGACTCTTATCTCTACTAAGGTAAAGGTAAAGGTACCCCTGCCCGTACGGGCCAGTCTTGACAGACTCTAGGGTTGTGCGCCCATCTCACTCAAAGAGGCCGGGGGCCAGCGCTGTCCGGAGACACTTCCGGGTCACGTGGCCAGCGTGACAAAGCTGCATCTGGCGAGCCAGAGCCGCACACGGAAACGCTGTTTACCTTCCCGCTAGTAAGCGGTCCTTATTTATCTACTTGCACCCGAGAGTGCTTTCGAACTGCTAGGTTGGCAGGCGCTGGGACCGAACAGCGGGAGCGCACCCCGCCACGGGGATTCGAACCGCCGACCTTACGATCGGCAAGCCCTAGGCGCTGAGGCTTTTACCCACAGCGCCACCCGCGTCCCCCTTATCTCTACTAGCACCCACCAATCATTCCTGACAGTGGACCACTGACAATGTCTTTTCTGCTGGCCCTTGGGACCTCTTTTTTTTGAAGAGGGGTCCTAGTTCGTGCTAGCAGTCTAAATTAAAGCACTTCTTTGCAAGTTGACTTGCCTATCTAATTTTTTACTTTTTGACAGCTGCTGTGGGATTCACTTTATTCACGTTTTACATTGACCAGGGAATACTAAAGACTTTTTGCAGAACCAAAATGCCATGGATTCCCATTTAAAACTCAGCATACTTTGCAGTATCTTGACCAACAAATATCTTAGTGATGCACGGCCCTCAGTAACCTCCGTTCTCCAGCTTCAGAGCTGCAGAAGGAATCGTTAAAGAGAGTCTTTAAAATGATGTCCTATCTGCCGTTCGGACTGCAAATACATGGCGGTCGACAAAGAGCCATCCAGAATGCAACAAGATTCAAGCACAGTGCCAAAGCAATGCCATTTCTAGCAACCCCCTTTTGGAACCCCGCCCAGTTTTTAGTACTTACAATTGCTGATAAGATGTTCACCGTTGGCTTTATTAATCTCTGGAAAATAAGGCAAAAGAGGCAGTCATGTTAGCACTGTCACTTGGAGCTCTGTCCATGGATGGGAATGGACTTTCAAGACTCTGTTTGCAAAACTGAGCTTTTAGTTAAGAACTGGATCATAGCAATGGCTTATCTAGTTCAGCCACTCTCTCTCTCCCTCTCTCTCTCTCTTTATTGATTTAAACTTTGTATTAAATGTATTTGTACATGCTCTTTTCTTATAATTTCTAACTAAACAAAAGTAAACCCAAGTAAAAAATCCAATAAACTAAATTATATGAAAACAGACTTCCCGTCATTTCCTGATGTAAGTTACATTTACAACATCGAATGTACCATATTTTTTGCTCTGTAAGACTCACTTTTTCCCTCCTAAAAAGTAAGGGGAAATGTGTGTGCATCTTATGGAGCGAATGCAGGCTGTGCAGATATCCCAGAAGCCAGAACAGCAAGAGGGATCACTGCTTTCACTGCGCAGCGATCCCTCTTGCTGTTCTGGCTTATGGGATTCAGAATATTTTTTTTCTTGTTTTCCTCCTCCAAAAACTAGGTGAGTCTTGTGGTCTGGTGAGTCTTATAGAGCGAAAAATATGGTACTTATACTTCTTACCTTATTCTTACTATAGTTTCTAGTACTTACTTATAACATATTGTACCGTTTTTCATTGCTTAGCAGTATTTAACTTACACAAGGGTCATTCAAACGCTGCCACAGATGTTATGTCGTTATATTTTTGTAGGCATTTCTTGCACATATCCCATTTTTGCGTAAATGATTGTTTTGTATTTCCCCTTAATCTATCTGTCAGTTGAGCCAATTCTGCATAGTCTAATAACTTATTCTGCCATTCCCTTACTGTTGGTACTTTCCCCCCTTTCCAGTTCGATGCAATTAATAACCGGGCAGCGGCTGTTGCATATGAAAACATTTCTCTTATAGTTTTTGGGATATCACCGCCTAAAATTCCAAGTAGAAATGTTTATGGCTTTTTTGCAAATGTTAATTTAAAGATCTTTTTCATCTAGTCCAGGATCTCAACCAAATACCTTGGGAAACCCACAACCAGGACATGACATAAATAGCCCTCTTGCTCCCCACGAACAGGTATTCATAGACATTCTGACTGTGACAGTGGAAGTAAAATAGCCATCAAGACTAGCAGCAACTGATAGCCTCCATGTTGTTGTTGTTTAGTCGTTTAGTCGTGTCCGACTCTTCGTGACCCCATGGACCAGAGCACGCCAGGCACTTCTGTCTTCCACTGCCTCCCGCAGTTTGGTCAGACTCATGTTTGTAGCTTCGAGAACACTGCCCAGCCATCTTGTCCTCTGTCGTCCCCTTCTCCTTGTGCCCTCCATCTTTCCCAACATCAGGGTCTTTTCCAGTGAGTCTTCTCTTCTCATGAGGTGGCCAAAGTATTGGAGCCTCAGCTTCAGGATCTGTCCTTCCAGTGAGCACTCAGGGCTGATTTCCTTCAGAATGGAGAGGTTTGATCTTCTTGCAGTCCATGGGACTCTCAAGAGTCTCCTCCAGCACCATAATTCAAAAGCATCCATTCTTTGGCGATCAGCCTTCTTTATGGTCCAGCTCTCACTTCCATATATCACTACTGGGAAAACCATGGCTTTAACTATATGGACCTTTGTTGGCAAGGTGATAGCCTCCATAAATTGATCTAATGCACCTTGTAAATTTGTCTAAGTTAGTGACCATCTTGTGGGGACAAATGCCATAGTTTAATGATGCAGGATTGTGAAGAAGCCTCTCCTTTTATCTGCCCTGAGTCCCACTGTTCAGCGTCCTGGGATGACCCTGGCTTCTGGTATAAGGATAGAGGGAGAAAAATACTCTTCCTATCCACTTATCCCTCTGGTTGCTCAGGTGGCTTCTCAGGGGCATAGAGCCTTGCAGATCCCAGACCTGTTGCAACGTGAAACTTCTTGCAAACGTTGGGGCACTTCCTCAGGCAAAACATTTGAGGTTATTTCAGCAGGAGCCAAAAGAGGTTGCAGAAGACTTGGTCTCCTCTTCGGGGGCCAGAGCAGTAATAGTTTTGTACACATCCCTCATTCTCGCGTATATAATGCAACATCCACAAGTAGCTTGCGCCAATCATGGTGCGGAACTGTCACCTGCCAATCACGACTGCCTTTTCATTTGTAGGGATAAAGCTATAATCTATTATCGTATTATTCATTCCCTGTGTAGCAATTTGCATAGTGCAACTTGTGCATTTTTTAAAAGATGGGCGATGTTTGTCATTGCACATATTTAAATCCAAATCATTAATTAATCAAAGGCTCTTATGAAAAGACTATGTTATGGATATTAATAAGTCAACCAGAGTTAATTACCAAATGAATTAGCTAATTATTTGTTACAGGATTACTCGTTGCCGTGCAACTCTTACCTTTCTTCTGCTCTTCCCAGGCACAGTCTGCGCTTTAAAGCTCCAAACACTTTAATTTTTTTTGCTCCAGAGCTTTCCCCGCAAAACCCCAAATTGCCATTTGCTTTGCTACAGCTTTAAAGAGCAGTTTTTTGTGGGGAAAGCTCTGGGGCAGGAAAAAGGGTACTCAGACAAGTGGACCTGTGCCTCATAAGCGTGGGGCAAAGTTTAGTGTGGATACATCCTGGCTCTTCCTTTCAAAATATGATTAAGATGTAGCCCAATAGGCACACACATGAGGACCACCTCACTAATCACCACACCACTGCTTTTCCATAGTTGGGAGGAACTACATAAGTGTTGAGTCCTGTTGGACTATTTGAGAGACAGGCAGATCTGACCCTCTTGCACAAGCCCTCATGGAAATGAGTGGAAGTAGAGGGCCTTCTTGGTAGCCGCACCCGCCCTGTGGAACTCCCTCCCGTCAGATGTCAAGGAAATAAACAACTATCTAACTTTTAGAAGACATCTGAAGGCAGCCCTGTATAGGGGAGTTTTTAATATTTGATGTTTAACTGTGTTTAATGTATTTTATTTGTTGGGGCAACCCAATCAGATGGGTGGCATATAAATAATATGTTGTTGTTGTTACTACTACTGCTGTGGAAGAGCATGGCCATGTTCTTGAACAGCTCCAGAAAATTTTGTGGTGGAACCACGTGCCCTGTGGGTTGGATCTATCTGTCTCCCACACTGTGTCAGGAAGAAACAGATGATTATGCGTCCCATTAAACTTTATTGCCAAAATGCCTAGAAGGTCCATATGCTCATTTGGTTAGAAGTATTAACTGCTGCTTGCATTTCTCCAGGATTGCTTTTCTAAGCAGGTCCTTGAAGGCACAGTGGAACCTCATCCATACTTCTGGCTCTGAGACCATCTCAGCGTCAATAATGGCATTGCCCTCTATCACAGACCTGATGAGGTTGTGCCAGAAGCACCTTTTCAGCTCCATACTACTCATTTCAGGCATGAATTATCCGGTCAACCCACTTTTGAATGGTGGCATTATGCAAGGGTCACAGAGGCCCTATAAAGTACCTACTTAATCCAATCTATAGGGACGTGGGTGGCCCTTTGGGTTAAACCACAGAGCCTAGGACTTGCCAATCAGAAGATCAGCGGTTCGATTCCCGCAACGGGGTGAGCTCCCGTTGCTTGGTCCCTGCTCCTGCCAACCTAGCAGTTCAAAAGCATGTCAAAGTGCAAGTAGATAAAGAGGTACCACTCCAGTGGGAAGGTTAACGGCGTTTCCGTGCACTGCTCTGGTTTGCCAGAAGTGGCTTAGTCATGCTGGCCACATGACCCGGAAGCTGTACGCCGGCTCCCTCAGCCAGTAAAGCGAGATGAGCGCCGCAACCCCAGAGTCGGCCACGACTGGACCTAATGGTCAGGGGTCCCTTTACCTTTAATCTAATCTATCAGCTCTGTCTCTCAGTCAAAAATAGATATAATATGCTCAAAATGCCCTGGTATGTACCCCCCTAGTCCTGTATGATTGTGTAATTCCTGAGCACAGCCAGCTGGGAGAGCAGATGAAATTCAACGCATGAGCTGGAAGACAGGGGTAAACTTGGCAGGCTGGAAATTGTGGTCGGGGCAGAGCTTAGCAGATGGCTCCATAGCAAAAATCAATGGGGGAGGTTAGTCCACGAGAAGCAAGCAAGGGGAGCAAGTAATAAATTTATGAGGCAACATCATATGCTTCAGGGCCCAAAGTAGAGAAAGGAAAACATGGTGGGAGGAATCCAGTCAAGATTGTAGAAGGTAATAATGTCTGACACTTGCCTCTGAGCTTGTAAGATGAAAGGTCAATCCTCAAGGGCCATGTTGGCAACCTCAGCCTCCTCAGCAAAAGATCGTTCACACTCATCCAGAGGGCCTCTTTCCTATCCGAGGCAATGAACCTAAACACCAGCACCACGTCTGCAAGCACGCCATTGTAGTCTTCACTGCAAAGAAAAACAAAGCCTCAGACGGCTGATCCCACAAGCCGGGGTATCTTCTACTAGAACTTCCTGCACAGGCGAGGCTGGCCCAAGACATCTGGGCAACTGAGGTGGAAGAAAATGAAAGAGCAACTCCACCTCCTACTAATTGATATGTTTGCCGGGATGCAATGGAGGCTGTCACCCATTCGGACTGATAAGGCAGAAGGCAGGTGAAGCCCAGAGCCAGTAATTTGAGTTTTGGTCTCAACCTTCTCCTTCCTGGATTCTACAAAGGCAACATGTAGGGAGTGAGGAGGAGGAGGAGGCTGTATCGGCAGTGCCTACCACCTCCATCAGCCTGGTTGTAATAAGGAGGTAGAGGCTGGCTGAGGGCAAGCTAAGCTGGCTGGGGGAGTGCCCACTTGGCCCTAATGGACTAACCTCCACTGCCCAGATGTTCTACCCTCTTGCATAACTCAAGAATGAACGGGGGCTGTGTAAGAAATATTGCTGAGCAATAGCTCTCAAGTACAGTGGTATAGCATGGGTTGCCAGAGTCCGGGGCTGTGTAGAGGGTAGTGGGAGAGAAACGGATTCAACTGCCTAACACATTTGACTGCCTAACAGCATCCCTGTCACCCAGCAGATCACAGCCACAGAGATAAGAAAAGAAGAGGCGTTCCATTATCTGGAGAGACCACTTCCTGGTTCACATGGAGAAGCCGTTTTCAACGGAGACCAGCAACGGAAGCATGCAGGGAGAACTGGGTTTTGAAATTTTGCACCCCCTGCTGTGGGTTAAACCACAGAGCCAAGGACTTGCCGATCAGAAGGTCGGCGGTTCGAATCCCCGCAACGGGGTGAGCTCCCATTGCTCAGTCCCTGCTCCTGCCAACCTAGCAGTTCGAAAGCACATGAAAGTGCAAGAAGATAAATAGGTACCACTCCAGCAGGAAGGTAAACAGAGTTTCCATGCGCTGCTCTGGTTCGCCAGAAGCGGCTTAGTCCTGCTGGCCACATGACCCGGAAGCTGTACGCCGGCTCCCTCAGTGAATAAAGCGAGATGAGCGCCGCAACCCCAGAGTCGGCCACGACTGGACCTAATGGTCAGGGGTCGCTTTACCTTTACCTTTAACAATTTTGTGCCCAGGGCAACCACCCCATGCCCCCTCCCACTACACCTCTGCTCAAACAAGACGTTTTGGGGTGCCCTCCAAAACTTGATGGTGGGACTCTCTGAAAAGTCTTACTTTTGGAAGGTGCAGCACCTGTTTTTAGCTCCTCTGGGAGCAAAGCCTCTTTCCCTGGTTGCCAAAATGAGCTGCATTCTGAGAGGAGCTTTGAAAAAGTTGAAAAGGGGTGGGGAGAAAGGAGGGCAATTCAACCATTGGGTGTAAGCCCCACCAAACAATTTTAGCTCCCTAAAAAGGACTAGAATGGGCCTCCCTTGTGACTAGGACAGCAACCTGTTCTGAGGGGGGTGGGATTTTCAATCAGTCTACCACCCCAAAACTGTGTCCTTGCAAGCTTCCATTCATTTTAACAGGGCTTCTGCATGATGTATTCCTCAGATCATATCTGTGTCTCTCCCACTTGCTGTCCTTAGTTACACCTTGAACCTGAGAGACAGCCACCTCATCCATCCTATTAGTCATAGATTACATGATGCAGATGTAAACGCCTGGCTCTGTGGAGCCCTGGCGGAACTGTTTGTGGCGTCTGCCTCTAGACTCCACCATTTCTCACCTTGGATATTGCCATTTTCATTCCCTCAGGTGCACTGTACACACACGCAAGCAAGAAGAAGATGGGAATTTATTCCCAATTCTTGCAAGTCATCTGTTCTCAGCACAGCGACTCAGGCATGGTTATCTTTCTAAACATCTAAAAAGTTATGGAGCTACGGAATGATTAATGGTTTTTAAATCATCCCACCTACTTTTAAAATCCGGCAACTGGATTTATAACTGAGAAGAGGGTGGTATTTGTATTTAAATACGCTGTTGGCAAAGCCCAAGGCAAAGCCATTAAAAAAAAAATCAGGCATCCAATTTCGCTGGAGAGCAATCAAGTTAATGAGCCCGTAACCAACAACCAGTCTGAGGTGTGTGAGAGAAAAGCACAAGACCCATTTGCCCCACTGCACAGACCATAATGAACTCTTTGGAAGAAGTGTGGGATGAAAGGAATAAATTTAATGCTGGCGAAAGCAAGCAGGTCTGGCCCTGTAAGTTGCTACCATGGGGTACTGTGTAGGAACTACCCGTAAGCTTCTCTGATTTTTTTGGTAAATAACAGCGTAAAAGTGGAACGCAGTATCATATCTCATCATCATTTGAACAGCAGACTCAAACTGAGTCATGATGTGTACATAATTAAAATGGAATGAGTAATAAACAAAAGGGATGTGTCAATATGCTGAGAACCTATACACAGTTCCCTGATGGAAGTGGAAATGGCCTCCTCCCCAGGGGCATAGTGTCAGCCGTGTGTGCAGGAGCCAGGCACTGTGGCCAGTAGGACTTTGCAGGGCTGGGGCCTTCCTAAGTTTGTTCTGCAGAGGCAAGGCGCAGCCGCACAGGTGAGGCCGCTTGGTAACTCACAGCACCTGATGGCAAGAGCAAGGAAAGGATATAAGATCAGCATTTACCTTCGGCTCTTTGCCACAGCAACACGTTCCCCTGCCTTGCTGTGTTTGACTCCTTGCTCCTCGGACCCTTGACTTCGTGACTCCTCGCTTCTTGATCCTCAGACCTTTGACTTCGTGACTCCTTGCTTCCTAACCCTCGGACCCTTGGCTTCTTGACTCCCGGCGCTCTGACCTTGGACTCTTGGCTTCCTGACTCCTGGCATCTGGACTCCGGTTCCTGCTCCCACCCCGCCATCTTGCCCCCGGTCCCAATGTCCCCAGCTGGGACTTCAACCGACCATGAACCGGACTGTGACACGTAGGAAGGGAGGGGTGTGGTCCACCTCGGGTGTCATCCTTGAGGGGTTGACAAAGTGGCACACCGCGGGGGGTGGCACTTACCGCGGGGCCTGGCCTACAGTGTGCCCGGCTACGTGTCTCCCCTGTGAGTGACGCAGTGGGTTGGGGCCCTGTGCTGCCCAAAACAGCAGTGTGGGGCTTGCGTCCGCCAGGCAGACTCTGTAGGCAGCTCGCCATGCCACCCGCCTGGTCATCAGATCAATCTGAGCAGTGATTGGGATGGCCATGTCCACTCCTGGCATGCAAGTGAAGCCCCCAAGAGTGAATTCAGACCTCGAGCCGAAAGAAAAAAGGTTCTCCATTGCTACTAGAAGGTAAGGCCAATTCAGTGTCCAAAGACATCTTGTGCAAGCTGATTTACAGTTAAATTTACAGTGGTACCTAGGGTTAAGTACTTAATTCATTCCGGAGGTCCGTTCTTAACCTGAAACTGTTCTTAACCTGAAGCACCACTTTAGCTAATGGGGCCTCCTGCTGCCGCTGAGCTGCCGGAGCACGATTTCTGTTCTCATCCTGAAGCAAAGTTCTTAACCCGAGGTACTATTTCTGGGTTAGCGGAGTCTGTAACCTGAAGCGTATGTAACCCGAGGTACCACTGTATTCCAAACTTCACTTTTGGCCATAAAACATTTGCTTTACATACCGTAGATTTACGACTTGCGATTTGATCTTCCTTTTCTTCAACGGCGTACCTTCAAATGCCTCATTAATCTGTTGAAAGGAAGAAAGGAAGGAAAAGGTTGTTAGGCAAGCACATACCAGAATGCCTCAGAAAAATTTCACACACATTTGAAAATCTCTGCGCCACAGAATTAATCGAAATAACTTGCGATCTCTGTAAACTTAGCTATTGTTTTTTATCATCATGTGGTGTTTGTCATTCTGTACTTCGCAATTTATGAAGAAGGTTTAGGGTTTGCGGGGTTTTTTAAGGATAGTAAACACATGGCTGGTAAATAAAACAGCTGAGAGAAAAAGAATACTTCATGATCCCGCTAAAATTATGGCCAGTCTTGCAAGAATAGCCCTTGATAACTCTGCATCAGATTCTAGATTGCTGTGCCCAGGCTTTGTTGTTGTTGTCTAGTTGTGTCTGACTCTTCGTGACCCCATGGACCAGAGCACGCCAGGCACTCCTGTCTTCCACTGCCTCCCACAGTTTAGTCAAACACATGCTGGTAGCTTCGAAAACACTGTCCCACCATCTCGTCCTCTGTCGTCCCCTTCTCCTTGTGCCCTCCATCTTTCCCAACATCAGGGTCTTTTCCAGTGAGTCTTCTCTTCTCCTGAGGTGGCCAAAGTCTTGGAGCCTCAGCTTCTGGATCTGTCCTTCCAGTGAGCATTCAGGGCTGATTTCCTTCAGAATGGATAGGTTTGATCTTCTTGCAGTCCATGGGACTCTCAAGAGTCTCCTCCAGCACCATAGTTCAAAAGCATCAATTCTTCGGCGATCAGCACAAGCAATCTGGTTTATTCCTCATGTCACCCCAGCTTTCATCAGTTATTTTTCTTTTTGCACAAAAAGTGGTGTTTAGAACGAGGGAAGGAGAAAGAAAGAAAGCCATTTTCACTTACAATAGTCTCAATGGTAGAGCTCAGGTCTCTAAATTCTTTTGAGGTCTGTTTTTCCAAGCTTGGTTGGTACGGCTCATTAGTGATTCTAAAGGAAGCATTGTAAAAGAACAACTTCTGATCTACAACAAAGGAAGAGGAGGAAAGGAAGACGTTAAACGATGTTCATCTTCTCTTTACTTCGCCCCAATGTGGCTCAGGCTATCTACAAGATCGTGGCGCAGAGGTGAGCAGTCCCTGACAGAGGCGCTCTGTGTTTTTAACTCGGAAACAGAGCGCTTTCATAACTCTCTCTGCAGAGAAGGGAGAGTAGCAGGCTGCTCCCTGCCTTTCATTTGCCCAGGAATATGCACGGTACCACAGGCTGCATCCATACACCATAAATATAAAGCATATTTATTTGTCCATAGAAATATTTGTTTACTGCTACAGTGGTACCTCGCAAGACGAATGCCTCGCAAGACGAAAAACTCGCAAGACGAAAGAGTTTGTTTTTTGAGTTGCTTTGCAAGACAAATTTCCCTATGGGCTTGCTTCGCAAGACGAAAACGTCTTGCGCCTTTTTCTTAAAACCGTCAATGCATTCCTATGGGAAACCGTCAATGTATTTCCTATGGGAAACCGTGCTTCGCAAGACGAAAAATTCACAAGACGAAAAAACCCGCAGAACGAATTAATTTCGTCTTGCGAGGCACCGCTATATTCATAAAACGTATCACAGCAGTTTACAGTAATAACCCATACAACCACACAGTAAAAACATAGACAAAAAGTTAAAATCAGAAATCAGCTAACTGTGGTGGGAATTGCCTGCATAGACCTGGTGGAATGAAAAAGTTTTCATCAGGCATTTAAAGTTGGCACAGAAGGGGTCTACTTGAATCTCCACTGGCAGAATGTTTCATAATACTGAGCTGATGACACTAAAGCATGGGTAGGAAAACTAAGGCCCAGGGGCCGGATCCGACCCAATCGCCTTCTAAATCCAGCCCGTGGACACTCCAGGAATCAGCATGTTTTTACATGAGTAGAATGTGTGCTTTTATTTAAAATGCATCTCTGGGTTATTTGTGGGGCCTGCTGGCGTTTTTACATGAGTAGAATGTGTCCTTTTATTTAAAATGCATCTCTGGGTTATTTGTGGGGTCTGCCTGGTGTTTTTACATGAGTAGAATGTGTCCTTTTATTTCAAATGCATCTCTGGGTTATTTGTGGGGCCTGCCTGGTGTTTTTACATGAGTAGGATGTGTCCTTTTATTTAAAATGCATCTCTGGGTTATTTGTGAGGCATTAGTTCCAGCTGCACATTAGTTAGGTATTATTTGTCATTGTTCTCTCTCCCCCCCAAAAAGCGCAGCAGCTTTGGGGCGTCACCCCCCCAAAAGCAAAGCAACTTTTGCAACCCCCCCCAAAGCTCCAAAATTTTGGTCAGCCGCTCCTCCTGAAAAGCTCAACAACTTTGGGGAGCCCCCCTCCAATAACCTCAACAAAAATCTCAACAACAACTCTGGGCACTTTGGGATAAATAAGTGGGTTTTGGTTTGCAGTTTGGGCACTAGGTCTCTAAAAGGTTCGCCACCACTGGCATATGGAGACACTGTGCTCCAGAACTTCTCATGACCACTCCCAATGGCTTCATATAGATGTAAAACAGCACTGGGGAGACAACGGCACCCTGCAGAACCTCAAAGCACATGTTCCAGGGTGCATGCCCTGGGCTAGAGGTTGTCTTGATCACAAAGCCTGGTTGAGACCCTTTTAACATTTGAAAAGTTCAGGCCAGATGGATTGGTAAAGACTGATGCACTCACCGTATACCAGAAAATAAACCAGCAGGCCGACAACAAGGGCTACGACTGCAAAGGCTGCTAGGACAATCAGCGCAATCATCCACGGCTCCAGGTATCTCGTTCTTGTTTCTGTCCTAGCCATTCTGAGAGAAGTGGGCGAAAATGGAAGAATTATAGGTGAAAACACAGAATGGGGAGATTGGTACCCCCCCCATGAGGAAATAACCAGAGATTAATAGCATGAGTTTTCAATCACATTTTAAATGTCCACTATGAAAGTGTGCTCTGTTTTCTTCTAAACCATTATCTTAGAATTCAGTAAGTACATTAATACATGCAATGAATTATCTGTCCATGAAAACGTAAGTGAAATGGCTATCACTTTCACTTAGATCCTATGAGCTTCAAAGCCCTGTTTGGCCATTATCCCTTATGCAAGTCATGATCGCATGAGGGGGATAGCAGGTTCTCACCACACGTTGCTGGTCCCAGATATACATCTCGTCCCCTCGCTGTCCATGGATTGGGGGACGGGAGCATGTACATGAAAGGGGGCTGCTCTGCATTTCCTATTCAGAACCTATGTGTTCAGGGTAGGGCCCTTATGTTTGCAGAGTAGCCCCCCCCTCTATAGACATGTCCTCCCCCAGCTGTCAGGAGGTGGAAGGCCAGCAGCTAAGCCATGGTATAGGACCAGCAGAGGCAGTCTGGCTCTCTCCCATACATGACTGTGAATTGTCTGAGCAAACAGGACTCAGCTGTCTCTAGTTACTAGGAATGCCCCATTTGTTTTCTCGCTCTTTTGCCTTTGTGTGAATTTTTTGGGGTGCCTTAAAAAAAAATGTAACATGCACCCATTCTGAGAGGTTACTTCCATGTATTCCACCCCCTCCATCATATCTCCCCCACCAGATAGTATAATTAGTACGACGTCTACTGTGAGTTCAATTGTTAAGCATTCTTACATTAAAAGAAAAAGATTCAAATCTCTACTAGGAAACCAAGGATCAGTATAGAAATGCAAATGCGAATCACCGTGTTTTTCGCTCTATAAGACGCACTTCTCCCCTCCTAAAAAGTAAGGGGAAATGTGTGCACGTCTTATGGAGCGAATGCAGGCTGCAAAGCTATCGCTGAAGCCAGGAGAGCGAGAGGGATTGGTGCGCAGCGATCCCTCTCGCTCTCCTGGCTTCAGGGATAGCCGCACGAAGCCTCTTCAGGGCAATGGGAGGAACGCTCCCCCTGCCCTGAAGAGGCTTGGCATGGCTATCCCAGAAGCCAGAACAGCAAGAGGGATCGCTGCTTTCGCTGCGCAGCGATCCCTCTTGCTGTTCTGACTTCGCTTCGCTGGAGAGGCGCTGCGCAGAGGGGGATTTTTTTCTTGTTCTCCTCTAAAACTTGGTGCGTCTTATGGTCGGGTGCGTCTTAAGAGTGAAAAATACGGTATGTGGGGTGGGGTTGTCTTGGATTCAAGTGAGTGAGAAGGCTAGTCCTGTGCTTGGTAGTGTGTTGGTGGTTGGAAATGAACCATGAATGGACCAATATATGAGAAAGGAGATCAGGCAGCTGTAGGCTGTGAACCCCTCTGGTCCTTCTCTGAGCTTGGGGCTCCCTCCTTGCCCTATTAGTTATCCATCTTAGTAGTACTAGTGAATTAACGTCAAATCAGTCAATGCTGGTAAACCATGTGATGCCAAGAATTCTGGATGAACATAGTGACCTGGCATGAGTGAGAGGTTTGTCTCACTCAGTTGTTCCCAACAAGTATTGTGGTACAGTGTTAGCCAAGGCTCTATGGGTTGACAGAAGAGTTGTCACAGTCTACCACAATCCCATCTCCTTCACCAGATTTCTGCCCCGAAACCTCTCTGTAGCCGGTGCTGAGCTCTTGAGACAGGATAGACATTCTCTTAGGATGCCATCTGTTTCACTGCGAACAGTTTCTGTGTCTGAGCTGACAGAGATGGTTGGAGGGTGCTTTTGGAGGAACCTAGACTGGTTGATTTGAGGGAACTTCAACATCTATAAGGCTCCCTCTGTCAGGATTTCATGGCCTCCATTGCAACCATGGGTCTGTCTCAGATCATCTCATCTGATCTTACACATTTGGCAGGTCACATTCTTGATTTGGTGCTTTGTACTGGACAGGAGGGAGGTGATCTGAGATTTTGACTCGGGAACATAGATATGTTTCATTGGCATGGGCAGATCATCATTTGGTGATGTGTAGCCTCATAAGAAGAGAAGAAGAGTTTGGATTTGATATCCCGCTTTATCACTACCCGAAGGAGTCTCAAAGCGGCTAACAATCTCCTTTCCCTTCCTCCCCCACAACAAACACTCTGTGAGGTGAGTGGGGCTGAGAGACTTCAAAGAAGTGTGACTAGCCCAAGTTCACCCAGCAGGTGCATGTGGAGGAGCGGAGACGCGAACCCGGTTCCCCAGATTGCGAGTCTATCGCTCTTAACCACTACACCACACTGGCTCTCATAAGCATCCTCAAAATTCTGCAGGGCATAAGGGACCAATTTCAGTAGTCAACCCTTAGACTGATGGATCCAAATGGTTTTCAGATGACTCTGGGGGATATTTCTACTGGTGTGGTGTGCAGTTCAGCTGATGTCCTAGTTTGGCCACGATCATCCATACTGTAGCAACACCCAGATTGGATGACTATAATGTACCTTGAGAGTGGAAGTGTCTAAGAAAAGTGATTGGAAATGGCTCTTGGTCCAGAATGCAAGCATCAACCAGAAAATTGAGTAAAACTAGGGCTATGGACATATTACTTTACCTTCTACTCTTGAAGGGCTATCAGGGGACAGTTCTCTATGTGAAGTAGTCCTCTGTTTGAAGCACTTTCCAGTCTAAGTCTGGTTTAAAGATAAAGAGCTTGAAGACGGGAGAGCAGAAGGGGCCTTGAAATTTTGCATCATGAGTTGGCACCTGGACAACAAACAAAGCAGGTCATCTGGTCACAGTCTACTCCACTATTATGGGATGCCTTTTACTTCTATTTAAATGACTGTAAGCGTTGTTGTTTTAATTTACATCTAATTTAATTAGCACATATACAATTAATGCAAATCCGTGTCCTCTTTTCACCTCCTCTTTGTGACGCATCGCCTAATTTTTAGCTGCCCTACTAATACTGGATGGGCAGAAGAGAACCCAAGCAAGGCTAACTCCAAGAATATGCTGTCAGCAATTTCAGTGGTTAGGTCATTTCATTGTATTTGGCATATGAATCTGAAGTTAGGTAAAGAACATCAAGGAAGCTGGGCTCTCAGCTTCGACTAGGAAAACAGCCAGGTAGCCTCTTCCCAGAGTATCCCTCGGCAGATATTATTTTCCATGGCTTTATGTTCCTCCACCCATGAAACCTTGGTTCCTCCTGACAGTCTTCCACTTACGGAACCATCTTAATTCACTTCCTTGCTGGTCTGGGGAGAGCAACCAGCCAGGTAAAGTTTTGTACCTGCATGAAGGTGAACAAGCTGCCATCTTTACCTAAAGTACTGGATTGTAGCCAATGTTATGTCATACTCATAAGTAGACCCCTGAAATTACTATTGCAACGGACTCATGGAGGCTTACTGATAAAATAAGAACAGCTAAAAAGATCAGAGGGGGAAAACAATAATAAAATATATATATAAATATTCTCTCCCAATATTTGGGAGATGAACTATGAAATATTCTCAGAGTCCTGTAGTGATTTCATGCTCTTTATTGCCGCTTGTAAAACAGTGATTGAATTGCCCCCCCCCCAAAACCTCAGGCTTTTATATACATTATCTACAAAATGAGTCCCGTCTGATTGGCTGATTCTGCTTCCCTCCTGGAGTCTGATTGGTCTTTTCCTGCAGGCCAATCAGTTGTTGCATTCTAGGATCCTACCAGCCTAATAGGCTGATTAACTTCCTCCTGGAGCCTGATTGCCCTGGTTTGCTCCTCCTTGGGGGCAGGATGAGGAGAGGGAGCGAGGAGAAAAAAAGGAAAGAAGCGAGGGGAGAGAGAAAGAGAAAGAGAGAGGGAGAGGGAGAAAGCAACAGCAACATGGAATTAGGGGAAATACAGGACAAACTGTGTTCTGTATTGAATCAATATAGGGCATAGCATTCTTTGCACTGAAAAAAGGGACAATCCTGTATTATACAGGGTGGTTGGCAACCCTAGCAGCAGGCAAAGGCAACACAGCTAAGACCCATGCTTTTTAGGCGCAGAACAAGTGGAAGTGTGGACAATACAACCTGGATACAGCCTATTCTCCTTTGTTTATGTGCAATCTGCAAATGTTCCATAGCCTGAACTTGTTCACAACCTCCTTGACATAGCCATCGTTCTGGCACCTAGAGCTGGCAAGGACCAAATTCTACCACCTTGCATGGTAAGTCACACAGGAGCTCACATCTGATTATTCTTCCAGCTCAGCTCCTAAGATGGAGTGACACTTTCTTCAAGCGTACGCTAAGTACAATTTTTTTTAAAAAAAACTGATATTCATTAAAACAAAAATGTTATGTACTGAAGTTCTCACCCTGGGCCAGCAGGGGGATACTGTAGATAGTTATGCAAATAAGGAATCGAAAGTGACGTTCAGTGATTGGATAGTTCTAGAAAATTGTTACAGTTACGTTGTACTGGAGCTCTATATAAGCAGGCTGACTGAGCCCTTCAGTTCAGTTCTGGCCTGTGAATAAACAAGAGCTGTTTGAAGAATCTCTGTGTCGTCTGATATGTTCACCCACAACTTAACAAAAAATACACCTTAAAACCAATAAAACAATATCAAAGCATATCAAAACAAGCAAAACAAATTCAGGGCGCTCATAAACATGCAGCCGGGTGCCATGCGATGAGTCAGAAAGCGCCTGGGCAAAAAGATAAGGCTTCACAAAACATCTGAAGCAACTGATGTTTGCTCCTTCACGCATGGCAGAGGAAAGGGCACTGCACAAAGCAGGGGCAACAAGAGGGAAATGCCCATTTTAGGGTCACTGACCTATCATCGTCTGTGGGGTGCGATGCCGCGAGCAGATTTTCTCCAGATGATCAAGGTCATGGGTAGCCAAACCAAGGCCCGGGGGCCAGATCCGGCCCAATCGCCTTCTAAACATAGCTGTCAACTGTCCCTTATTTGGTGGGAAACTCCCTTATCCCAGCACCGTGTCCCGCTGCTGTCCCTTATTGATGATGTCCCTTAAATTTCCCAGGTTTCAAAGGAAGCAGCTCCTCCCCCTCCCTCCCTGCCAGCCAGGGAGGAGGGAGGCTCCAACTGTGTTGCTTGGCTGCGTTGCTCACCCAATAAGGAGTCTAAGAACGACTGGGGGGTGGAGCTTGCATGCCTTGTGCCGATCAAATCGGCTGCGTTGCCTGGGGACTCGCCTTTGCTCAGCGCTTCCCAGCAGAGAGGTGACGCTGGTTTTCCTTGCTGCATCCCCTTTGCTGGGTTGCTGCGCTGTGGGAACCACCGCTTGAGGTTTCGTTTGGCTGCCGGCTGGGCTTTCTGCCTTTGGCTTGGAAGGGCTCAGAAGTTAAACATACCTGTGTTCGTAAAATCTCTTATTTTGGCTGCTGATCCCTTATTTTCGAGGCTGCTGGTCCCTTATTTTCAAATCTGTAAGTTGACAGCTGTGCTTCTAAATCCGGCCTATACTGTATACAGTATAGATATGTGACTTAACGCTGTGTGCACGTGGCTTGCCAAACTAGCAGTGGGAGCACACTCAATAGAGAGTAAACAGGAGCGTGCACACAACCTCAGAAAAGATGTGCACCTCAATTATTTGTAAGTCTTGGAAAAGACTGCCACAAGGTATGAGCAGCCAGCATTCCCTCCAAACACATTTGTACTGTCCTCAGCTGCTCTAAGCACTACTCTGACCCCATTCGAGAACCTGTTTCTTGCCAGATGCACAGCACAATTCCAAGCATGTTTATTCAGCCATGGGGGGGGGGGCTACTTTTACAGAAGGTACGCATCAGATCTCAACCTTAAGCCGCCACCTGATAAAAATAACTGCCACCTCCTAAATAATTCCTTTGAGAGCCGTAGCCTTTTGAGACAACATTAGTAACACACTCTGAAGGGAGGGAAAGTGGCTAGCTTTTTCAAAAACATGGGTAGGCAGACTAAGGCCCGGTGGCCAGATCCAGCCCAATTGCCTTCTAAATCTGGCCCAAGGACGGTGTGGGAATCAGCATGCTTTTACATGAGTAGAATGTGTGCTTTTATTTAAAATGCATCTCTGGATTATTTGTGGGGCATAGGAATTCATTCATTCCCCCTCCAAAAAAAATATAGTCCGCCCCCCCACAAGGTCTGAGGGACAGTGGAGCAGCCCCCTGCTGAAAAAGTTTGCTGACCCCTGTTCAAAAGGATCCAATACTTTCCTAGGAAACTCGACTCCAAGGTACCACAGCAGCTTATAAGGGGAATTAAACCCCTTTGCTACCTCAAAAGTGAAGTAAGTGGGACACGGGTGGTGCTGTGGGTAAAAGCCTCAGCACCTAGGGCTTGCCGATCGAAAGGTCAGCAGTTCGAATCCCCGTGGCGGGGTGC
The DNA here is from genome assembly GCF_965153285.1 of Podarcis tiliguerta. NCBI lineage: Eukaryota > Metazoa > Chordata > Lepidosauria > Squamata > Lacertidae > Podarcis > Podarcis tiliguerta. The sequence goes on from NC_139546.1 coordinate 7,890,073, forward strand.
GCTCCCGTCGTTCGGTCCCAGCGCCTGCCAACCTAGCAGTTCGAAAGCACCCCTGGGTGCAAGTAGATAAATAGGGACCGCTTACTAGCGGGAAGGTAAACGGCGTTCCGGGTGCAGCTCTGGCTCGCCAGAGCAGCTTCGTCACGCTGGCCACGTGACCCAGAAGTGTCTCCAGACAGCGCTGGCCCCCAGCCTCTTTGAGTGAGGTGGGCGCACAACCCTAGAGTCTGTCAAGACTGGCCCGTACGGGCAGGGGTACCTTTACCTTTACCTTAAACCCCTTTGCTACCTCAAAAGTGAAGTAAGCGCTACGAAATACACCTCACATCGACCATGAGAATTCCATTAAAATTTCACCTCTGATTTGATAATTTTTGAATGCAGATTCTTTTCTCATTAACTGATGGAGAAATGATGTGAGTAAACAGGGAAGACATTTTCAGCACAGCACATCATGAACAGTAAGGAATTCTTTGTAGAAAGAAAATTGCTGATGCGCCAGATGTGTGAAGCACCACTTTGGGACTGAAATAGAACAGGGGTCAGCAAACTTTTTCAGCAGGGGTCTGGTCCACTATCCCTCAGACCTTGTGGGGGACTGGACTATATATTTCTTTTGCGGTGGGGGGGGGGGTGAACAAATTCCTATGCCCCACAAATGCATTTTAAATAAAAGCACACATTCTGCTCATGTAAAAACACGCTGATTCCTGGACTTTCCGTGGGCCAGAATGAGAAGGCAATTGGGCTGGATCTGGCCCCTGGGCCTTAGTTTGCCTACCTGAAATATACTTGGAGTCCTGTAGTGATTTCATGCTCTTTATTGCAGCTTGTAAAACAGTGATTGAATTGCCCCCAAACCTCAGGCTTTTATATACATTATTTACACAATGAGTCCTGTCTTGATTGGCTGATTCTGCTTTCCTCCTGGAGCCTGATTGGTCTTTTCCTGCAGGCCAATCAGTTGTTGCCTTCTAGAATCCTACCAGCCTAATAGGCTGATTAACTTCTTCCTGGAGCCTGATTGGCCTTCTCCTGCTAGCCAATCAGTTGTTGCCTTCTAGAATCCTACTTGCCTATTGTTCTAGGATCCAAGGTTAGTACATAACACTACCCATGAAACAGAAGGTCTTCGGTTCCTGGTTTTCATTGAACTTTATTGAGAGCAGAGAACTTCCCACTCTGATTCATCCAATGTTTTCTTGAAATTACAAAGCTACCTGGAGACGCTAGCTACAGTATTTGTGTTGAGTAATTTCAAGCAAATCCTCGTTACGGGCTTGCCCACATTCTCTCACAATTTACTGGGTTCAATAATGACAACAACGAAAACCCCACATCACACCCATGTTGTGACAAAGCACAACAGGGCCTACATGCTGTCCAGCTGAACTCAAAGAAACTAACTTGCTATTTTGTGAACAAGGAAGAACAGAACAGAGAATCATGTTATTTTCGCAACTGTGAACTTTGCATTCGAATTCGCCAAGCATTTTGTTGCTTATAAATTAGTCATGACTTTGTAATGGGCAACTCGTGAATTTGTGATGCAAATTCCTCATTATGCCGAAACAGCTTAAATTGACAGAGTTGTTTACCTGGATTAGCGTGGGCCAAAATGGTGAATGAACTCATCTCTTTTGACTTTCCATCAAGTGTTGGAGCCAGAGTTCTTTAGAGATATGACATGTTTTTCCAAGTAAACAAACAATTCAATTTCATATGGAAATTCAAAAACTTGAGATTTGCTTTCAGGGTAGATCTGAGAGGGGTTTTTTTTAAAGGGTGGCACCTAGCAAACTGGAATGTTATTGTCAAGGACCGGTGCTCAACATCTGCAGCAAATTAGCACCAGTTCCTCTTTAATTTATTATACAGTGATACCTCGGGTTAAGTACTTAATTCGTTCTGGAGGTCCATTCTTAACCTGAAACTGTTCTTAACCTGTAGCACCACTTTAGCTAATGGGGCCTCCGCTGCCGCCATGCAATTTCTGTTCTCATCCAGCGGAGTCTGTAACCTGAAGCGTATGTAACCTGAGGTACCACTGTAGTTGTGTGGGAACACACACAACAAGGCATGATAACTGTTACATCTGTGTAATGTCACAGCACATGCTGCCATCGTCGCATATTGCTGAACGCCATGGTGCCACCAGGAAATGCAACCACTAATGCCATTTCTAGGATTGAGAAATGGGTACAAGGAAGGTGGGGGTTGGGGAGACAAGATGGGGACAGACTGAAAACAAAACTATCGCAACTCATGCCAGCATTTCAGATATTATTTCACTACAACACTGTAGCTCCATAATTTTTCTATCAGCCATTATTGGCTAAGGACTATGGAATAGTCATTTCTCAAATACAGTGGTACCTCGGGTTAAGTACTTAATTCGTTCTGGAGGTCCGTTCTTAACCTGAAACTGTTCTTAACCTGAAGCACCACTTTAGCTGATGGGGCCTCCTGCTGCCGCTGTGTCGCCAGAGCACGATTTCTGTTCTCATCCTGAAGCAAAGTTCTTAACCTGAAGCACTATTTCTGGGTTAGTGGAGTCTGTAACCTGAAGCGTCTGTAACCTGCGGTGCCACTGTATGTCACTTCTCAAATATGACTGTTTTTCTCTACAGTCACATTTTATCTCCCAAACATGTTGCCTTGACAATGAATTGCGCTTTGAATACCAGCTGATCCAGCTATTCTCCTCCATTTTTGCTCTCCACAGCTGAGGATGCAATGATCTGCTGTCCACAGGAACAATCAAAATATCCAGTGGTATCATCAATAAACTGTTCCTAACCCACTAACCCTCTCTTTTGCAAAGTCATAAGCCACATTCTGAGCATAGCTCCCCTTGTGATTTAAAAACAGGTTGAAGATCTTGCACACACTATTGTATATTGCCCTTTGTATTATGTGATGTATGGAAGTGAGAGCTGGACCATAAAGAAGGCTGATCGCCGAAGAATTGATGCTTTTGAATTATGGTGCTAGAGGAGACTCTTGAGAGTCCCCTGGACTGCAAGAAGATCAAACCTCTCCATTCTGAAGGAAATCAGCCCTGAGTGCTCACTGGAAGGAAAGATCCTGAAGCTGAGGCTCCAATACTTTGGCCACCTCATGAGAAGAGAAGACTCCCTGGAAAAGACCCTGATGTTGGGAAAGATGTAGGGCACAAGGAGAAGGGGACGACAGAGGACGAGATGGTTGGATGGTTGGATAGTGTTCTTGAAGCTATGAGTTTGACCAAACTGCGGGAGGCAGTGGAAGACAGGAGTGCCTGGCGTGCTCTGGTCCATGGGGTCACGAAGAGTCAGACACGACTGAACAACAATGGCTCTTTCGCTCTCCAACTGGGCTTCCAGATAGAATATTCCACCCAGACCCCTTTACCAGGGTACCCTGAGATCTCGTACTTGATCCATCTCAAACCCTGGTAATAGACTAAGGCAGAGGTTTTCAACCGTTTTGAGTCCAGAGTCAGACACGACTAAACGACTAAACAACAACAATTATATGCTCAGCAACATTACTTGGGACAGATCTTAGCAAGCAACGCAGAAAAGTCACCCAGAAGACTGTAATCTACCTGCTGCACTGACAAGATATGTATATGTTCACTGCAAAGATTGGATGGCACATGTTCTATCTGCAGGAACATCATCCTCAAGGAGATAATTAAAGGATAATGCTGTGACTTGCTAGGGAGATTCAGAATTTTAAGTTTATGCTTTTAGGGAATTCAGTTTAGGTTTGCATACAATCTCAACACACACACACACACAGAGAGATCACACATACAGTGGTACCTGGGGTTAAGTACTTAATTCATTCCGGAGGTCCGTTCTTAACCTGACACTGTTCTTAACCTGAAGCACCACTTTAGCTAATGGGGCCTCATGCTGCTGCCCTGCCGCCGGAACACAATTTCTGTTCTCATCCTGAAGCAAAGTTCTTAACCTGAGGTACTATTTCTGGGTTATGGGAGTCTGTAACCTGAAGCATATGTAACCTGAAGCGTATGTAACCCGAGGTACCACTGTACTTGTTGCTATGGCCGATGGCTGACGCAAATAAAGTTTCATTCACTCACTCACACACACACACACACACACTTTCATTAACTTGATACAAATATGTAGTTCCCTTTGTCTGTTGAAGGTTTGTTTGTTTATGGTGGTCTGATGAGTAGGTACAAAACAAACCAGTGTGAAAGCATGGCAAATGAAGGGGTGCAGAAAATGGCACCAGTTGTTGAGGACAAGCCAACAGAGAAAGGCCATCAGCTTTGTGCCCGGCATATTATCAGCTGCATATGTCTGCCTATTATTGGTGAGAGAATAATGGACTGGATTGACCTTTAGTCTGAATAAGTAAGGCCTCTGCCGTTCAACTTTAACTGGCGGTAATCCACCGGGAAGGTGTCCTGAGTCAGCTCCTTTGAGATGAATGGGAGCTGCACAACGGCATCTACTTGTTTCAAAGGAGAACTTAGTGGCGGCCTCTGTCTAGTCTTAGCAACATTTCACATTTGCCCATGAGAACATTTGTGCCCCCGTTTCTAAAAACACTGAGTTTTAGGAAAAGAAGGAGATATTCTGACAAGGAAGACCAGCAATGGCGAGACTCAGAATACAACCACATGTTATGCAAGTGGAATTTATGTCAGTAATTTGAAGTTCCACCCCACCCACCCCCAACTTATTGCTCTTTCCCCCAGTCACAAACCCCATTCAGTTATTCGTTGCTGGTGGCAGAAGTCAATGCCATAGCCTGTGATAGATCTCTTCCAAATGTAATCAATTGATGCCCAGCTATGATATGACCACAGAACATTGTCCAGCTTGGCAGAGTTGCACAATATGAAGGAGAACAGCAGGTCTCTTGTTCCTCTGTCAGTGGTGTGGATTACAGTGGTACCTTCAGGTTACAAACGCTTCGGGTGACAAACACTTCAGGTTACAGACTCCGCTAACCCAGAAGTAGTACCTCAGGTTAAGAACTTTACCTCAGGATGAGAACATAAATCGTGCGGCGGCAGCGGGAGGCCCCATTAGCTAAAGTGGTCTTCAGGTTAAGAACAGTTTCAGGTTAAGAACGGACCTCCGGAAAAAATTAAGTACTTTACCTTGACCTTTACATTCTTATTTCCTGAACAAATTTGCTCTCTGTTGAAGTTTATTCGGTTGCAGTCCAAATTATGTGGACGGCAATGGTAGTACAGTGGTACCTCGGGATGTGAACGGAATCCGTATGTATGTAACCAGAGGTACCACTAGAGGGTTTTAGTAGGTGCTGCTTTCTTCCTCCTCTTGTAAAGGTAAAGGTAAAGGTACCCCTGCCCATACGGGCCAGTCTTGCCAGACTCTAGGGTTGTGCGCTCATCTCACTCTATAGGCCGGGAGCCAGCGCTGTCCGCAGACACTTCCGGGTCACGTGGCCAGCGTGACAAGCTGCATCTGGCGAGCCAGCATAGCACACGGAACGCCGTTTACCTTCCCGCTAGTAAGCGGTCCCTATTTATCTACTTGCACCCGGGGGTGCTTTCGAACTGCTAGGTTGGCAGGCGCTGGGACCGAGCGACGGGAGCGCACCCCGCCGTGGGGATTCGAACCGCCGACCTTTCGATCGGCAAGTCCTAGGCGCTAAAAGAGAAGGCCCCTTGCTGTCTCCCAGAGGACTCATACAGTGGGACTCTGCCAACTAAGGAAACCTGTACGGTTCCAGAAGGGCTATGCAAACTCCAGGTCCCATGGTCCAGTTTCCCCATATAACCACTTCACATTTAGAATCATAGCATCTTAGAGTTGGAAGGGATCCATAGCTGTCAACTTTTCCCTTTCCTTGCGCAGAATCCTATTTGGAATAAGGGAATTTCCCTTAAAAAAAGGGAACAGTTGAGGGCTATGAAGGTATCTCGAGAGGGTCGTCTAGTTCAACCCCCTACAAGGCAAGAATCTCAGCTAAAGCATCCATGGCAGGTGGCCATCACACCTCTGCTGGTAGACCTCCAAGGAAAGCAGGTCCACCACCTCTCTTGGGAGTCTGTTCCACTGCCAAACAGCTCTAACAGTCTGAAAGTTCTTCTGAATATTTAGTGAGAATCTCCTTTCTTTCAACTTGAAGCCATTGGTTTGAGTCCTACCCTCCAGAGCAGGAGAAAAGAAGCATGGTCCCTCCTCCATGTGACAGCCCTTAAGATATTTGAAGATGGCTATCATATCACCTCTCATTTTCCTCTCTTCTGGGCTAAACATACCCAGATCCTTCAAGCGCTCCTCATAAGTCTTAGTTTCCAGACCCTTGTTCATCTTGGTTGCCCTCCTCTGCACACTTTCCAGCTTGTAAAAAAAATAAAAATATAAAAAAGCCATGGGTAAAAACCACCTACCAGATCGCATTGACCACTGCAGCTTGCAAGCCCTCAGTAAGAAGTTGCCTCTAGACCTGACATCACCTCCAGGTTGCTGGTGATATCTGATGCAAAGGACGTGACCCAATATGCTGAGTTATCACTCTGTGTCTTGCTCCTCCCTTCATCCAAGACAAGGCAGCCTGCAGCTCAAGATCTCTGTCTGCGGTGACCAGACCGGTTCAGGGAGGTGCCAGATCTGGAGGGACATGATGGGGAAGAAGCATTTGAGGGATCAAGCATCAAAACATGGCAACTATTCCAACAAGACAAACCCCACCCCTCCATTTGTAAACAACAATACAGTGGTACCTTGGTTTACAAGCATAATCCGTTCCAGAGGTCCATTTGTAAACAACAATACAGTGGTACCTTGGTTTACAACCATAATCCGTTCTGGAGGTCCATTTGTAAACAACAATACAGTGGTACCTTGGTTTACAACCATAATCCGTTCCGGAGGTCCGTTTGTAAACCAAAACAGGTTATATAATAATAATTTATTATTTGTACCCCGCCCATCTGGCTGGGTTTCCCCAGCCACTCTGGGCGGCTTCCAACAAAGACAAAAAATACACTAAAATGTCACACATTAAAAACTTCCCTGAACAGGGCTGCCTTCAGATGTCTTCTGAATGTCAGGTAAGTGTTTATCTCTTTGACATCTGGTGGGAGGGAGTTCCACAGGGCGGGTGCCACTACTGAGAAGGCCCTCTGCCTGGTTCCCTGTAGCTTTGCTTCTCGCAATGAGGGAACCGCCAGAAGGCCCTCAGCGCTGGACCTCAGCGTCTGGGCAGAATAATGGGGGTGGAGATGCTCCTTCAGGTATACTGGGCCGAGGCCGTTTAGGGCTTTAAAGGTCAACACCAACACTTTGAACTGTGCTCGGAAAGGTACTGGGAGCCAATGTAGGTCTTTCAAGACCAGTGTTATGTGGTCTCGGCGGCCGCTCCCAGTCAGCAGTCTAGCTGCCGTATTCTGGATTAGTTATAGTTTCTGGGTCACCTTCAAAGGTAGCCCCACGTAGAGCGCATTGCAGTAGTCCAAGCGGGAGATAACTAGAGCATGCACCACTCTGGCGAGACAGTCTGCGGGCAGATAGGGTCTCAGCCTGCGTACCAGGTGGAGCTGGTAGACAGCTGCCCTAGATACAGAATTGACCAGTGCCTCCATGGACAGCTGTGAGTCCAAAATGACTCCCACCTGGTCCTTCAGGGGCACAGTTACCCCAGCTCTTGCCAACCTAGCAGTTCGAAAGCACGTGCAAGTAGATAAATAGGTACCGCTCCAGCAGGAAGGTAAAGAGCATTTCCGTGCGCTGCTCTGGTTTTGCCAGAAGCAGCTTGGTCATGCTAGCCACATGACCCGGAAGCTGTACGCTGGCTCCCTTGTCCAGTAAAGCAAGATGAGCGCCGCAACCCCAGAGTCATTCGCTACTGGACTTAACTGTCAGGGGTTCTTTACCTTTTAATCAAAAAAAAGGTTGCAAACCGGGACACGCAGTTCTGGGTTTGACGTGTTTGTAATCCAAAACGTATGCAAACCAAGGTACCACTGTAATCCTGAATAGTAACCACCTGGTGGGCATAAAAGCCTAGAACCGCAATGCAAATGTTTAAAGCTTCCGCAACGGAAAACTGCAGGTAAGACGCAATATGTAGTCCAGTTTAGCGGCCCGGGTGGGTTACGTATCTTCTGAAGTATCAGCCAATGGGATGAATTTTATTTATATTATAATTGACCCATTTGCATGATATTTCTAAGCAGTCCATGAGTGATAATATTCAAAAAGCCAAAAATCCTCTCCTAAAGCAATCAAATAATGCATGATGCAGCCACAAATGCAGAAATAGTTTGAAGTGATTTCCCTGTCGACACTGGTGCAGTAAATGCAGACATTACAGCATGATAGGGCAGGAAAATGACAGGCTGTGGCGTGTTGTAACAAGATGTAGGTGGAACATTCATTCCCAGATTACAAGAAGAACCTATTTGTCTCTTCCAGTTGCCTTCTATACAGAAATTTAGCAGCGGACGTTTTTCCTATCGTGGAGATAAAGTATGAAAAAAACCTTCACTTTACTTAATTTCTGCATGTTAGGGTGCAGGGAAAGTGTCGGCAATCCTGTGTGTTTCTAAGGATTCTCCTGAGATTGCTTTCTAAACCATTTCTAAAATTGAACCCTTCTTACTTAATTGTGCAAACGTGCAAAACGATATTCACAGAAGAGAGCGACAGCTGTGTTCGGCACTGGCGCCTCAATATAGAATGAGTTCTCAAAAGGAACCTAGAGTGTAATTAGTCTGTGGAACTCATTACGACATGATATTTTAAGGCAATGATTAAGCAAGATTCAGAGAAGGAAAAGAATTGGGAGACTTGACAAATGCCCGCAGGGGAATTATGATTAATGCTACCAAGCCCTTTGGGAAGGGATTACGCTTGACAATAGAAATCAGAGCAATAGCTATGCATTGGGATTACAGATGAGGTTCCTGTTGCGGTCAGACCACATGTATGAACTCGGAAGACTTTGCAACCTGGGAGCCTAGCACAAAAAATGACTGGATTCTGTGGGGAAGCTCATCAATGGATCTCAGAAATAATCCGGAAAAATCAATATTATCTTTTTTACGGGGAAGAAGAACGAAATCTCTCTACAGCTGCTCCTCTGGAGCTGACCTGTTTTGTGGTGCAGCCATTTCTTTGGCCTTGCCTCTGTGCCTTAAACAGCAGTGACATGTTGTTGTTGTTTAGTCGTTTAGTCATGTCCAGCGCTTTATGACCGCATGGACAAGAGCATGCCAGGCACTCCTGTCTTCCACTGCCTCCCGCAGTTTGGTCAAACTCATGCTGGTAGCTTCGAGAACACTGTCCAACCATCTCGTCCTCTGTCGTCCCCTTCTCCTTGTGCCCTCCATCTTTCCCAACATCAGGGTCTTTTCTAGGGAGTCTTCTCTTCTCATGAGGTGGCCAAAGTATTGGAGCCTCAGCTTCACGATCTGTCCTTCCAGTGAGGACTCAGGGCTGATTTCCTTCAGAATGGATAGGTTTCATCTTCAAGAGTCTCCTCCAGCACCATAATTCAAAAGCATCAATTCTTTGGCAATGAGCCTTCTTTATGGTCCAGCTCTCACTTCCATACATCACTACTGGGAAAACCATAGCTTGACCTATACGGACCTTTGCTGGCAAGGTGATGTCTCTGCTTTTTGCTTTGCAGTGACAAAAAGAAATTTAAATGGTGGTACAAGTGCCCTGTAGCACTTTCACATGATTATGCCATTCTAGATTGACCTAAGAAGGCCCATTTTGTAGAGTGTCCTGTTCCCTTAGTGGCCTTTTCACCCCTTCAATGCCTAACCACACAATTCCAGGCTAGGGATGCCATACATTTGCGGAATTGACGTCCGGGGGGAATTTCAAAAAACAACTTTCGGGGTGTCCTGGTTTTTGAAATATGGCAACCCTAAATTCTGCAATTTCTTCTTTGCCTTCCTTCTGTGCCTGAATAACTTCTCTTGATTCTACCTCCTTTGGATTACTGTATGCTGAGTCCAGCTCTGGCACTCCTGATTTTACTTATTTTTTTACCATTTTGTTCATTCAGTCTTGGCAACTGAGGTAATGTTGCAGTTGTCCCAGACAGGCTAAAGGGCTTTACTGAGACATGGACTGGGAGGGAAACATTTTAATTATTATTGTTTTTCTAAGATTGCAAAAAATACGGAAGCCCAACCTTAACTTGCAAACTTCTTTGCTTCTTATTATGTGAACAGATTGCCTTTCACATAATAAATTGTTTCTCGCAATTTGGACCAAAGTATTAATTCAACTTATGTGACTTAAGTTAAAGCAGAAAATTATCTCCCTATTTGAGACCCCAAATTTATATGTAGTTGCACTGATATAAAGAACTTCAAATAATACATTCTCTGGGGAAATTATGGCATATCTGTCTTAGCTCCAAAGTGGTTTGTTTAGAAAGGAAGGAAGGAACGCCGGACCAACCACAGAAAATGTTTAAATAGGCTAATAAAATCCATAGCGAAAGATACCATTCTCCACATCTTAAATCTGGGGAAGCAATTCAGCCTGAGAGTTTTCCAACCACATTTTGAAAAGCTTTTCCCAAGACACTGTCTTAGCCCCCTATTGGACTATTTCATGGTCAAATTCTTAATTCTATTATTATTCTCATGTCAGGCAAGCCCAAAAGATACAAATGTTGCCCAGTCTATCTATTAATGACCGCTCCCCACTTCAAATGGGTGGGGTGCTTTTTGTGTGGTCACATGCAGCCCCCTGGCCCTACACAATCTCCAGCAAGTCAGACTGGCTTTGCCTCCCCAAGCTGGATACCTGGAGGTTCCCGCCTAACCTCAGACAGTCAACCAATCCCAGCTGGGGAGGTGTTGCCAGGGGAGTCGACCAGGTAGCGTTAGGACCGCCCTGCACACACAATAGAGGGTGGAACTTACCTGGGAGTCCTCAGTCGGCTCCAGAGCTTCTCCCATCCTGCCCTCCCTCAGTCTATGCCTAAGCCAAGGTCTCCCTACATCTGAAAGTTCAATCAAGTTGTGGCCAATTTTAATCCCATAACACGTTGTTATGAGTCATCATTCTTCCCGGGGGTCGCCTGGGGTCAGGGGTCTTCGCCTGGCCACCCTTAAAAGCCTTATGAAAAATAATATTTGCAGATAATTCAGAAGACAGGTTATATTCACAGAAAAACAGAAGACAGCCACCCCAGAAAAACAGATAGCAGATAATATTTGCAGTACACTTTGTGGTAAAAGGGATGAGGGTGGTGCTGTGGGTTAAGCCACAGAGCCTAGGACTTGCCGATCAGAAGGTCGGCGGTTCGAATCCCCACAATGGGGTGAGCTCCCGTTGCTCAATCCCAGCTCCTGCCAACCTAGCAGTTAGAGAGCACGTCAAAGTGCAAGTAGATAAATAGGTACCACTCCAGCGGAAAGGTAAACGGCGTTTCCATGCGCTGCTCTGGTTTTGCCAGAAGCGGCTCAGTCATGCTGGCCACATGACCCGGAAGCTGTACGCCGGCTCCCTTGGCCAATAAAGCGAGATGAGCGCTGCAACCCCAGAGTCGGCCACAACTCTATCTAACGGTAAGGGGCCCTTTACCCTTTACCTTCATGGTAAAAATGATACTCTTAACAAACTTCTCCATCAACCATTTGCTGAAGCATTGCGACAATGGACTGGAGGCTATCAAAGCCCTACACACATAGCCAGGAGCTCTAAAGAAGACTTCGCTTCAGTTCCCTTTTGCAACTTTCATGAAGCCGGTATCTTCATGGTGTTTTGGTCTACAAGGCCTATTAGCTCCAGCCAACAAGGCCAATTGCCAGGGATGATGGGAGGTAGAGTCTAGCAACATCTTGGGGGGTGGAGTGACAGGTTTACCACCCCTGCCTAAATCAACATTGTTAATATCAACATTTCCAAATCTTAACCACCCCTTATTCTAACACAGGAAAAGCAGGTCCATGCCATTTCTTTGTAATCAGATTTCTTTTTTTTCACAGCCACTAGCAGATTCCAAATGAACTAATAATGGACCTGTTTAACCTGTCCGTCAACAACCTTGGATGCTTCCCATTTTTATAAATGAAGATTATGGCATCATTCCATGCATCATGCAATTCGGAGTACATTAAGCATACATTTAATACGCTCATGAATGACACCAGTAAAGGTCTTAAATCACTCAGCAGGGAAGTTATCAAATGTTGAGATTATGTTCTATTTAAAGTTTATATGATGTGTGCCAATAGGAGCTTTAAAATTCCATAACTCTTCCTTCTTCAGGCTGATTGGGCTCACGTCATTGCTTATAAAAAGCAACAAATCCTGCAAAGATGTCATTATTGCTAGTTTCTAAGGGTATGTACACGGAATTGAACTTCCTCTTTGTTCCCCTGCAAACTTGCAAGTAAACATACCCCCTTTGGTGCTGCTTCTTTAGTACTACAGTGGTACCTCAGTTTAAATACGCTTCAGGTTACATACGCTTCAGGTTACAGACTCCGCTAACCCAGAAATAGTGCTTCAGGTTAAGAATTTTGCTTCAGGATGAGAACAGAAATCATGCTCCAGCGGCGCGGCGACAGCAGGAGGCCCCATTAGCTAAAGTGGTGCTTCAGGTTAAGTACAGTTTCAGGTTAAGTACAGACCTCCAGAACGAATTAAGTACAGTGGTGCCCCGCAAGACGAATGCCTCGCAAGACGGAAAACCCGCTAGACGAAAGGGTTTTCCGTTTTGGAGGTGCTTCGCAGGACGAATCTGCTATGGGCTTGCTTCGCAAGACGAAAATGTCTTGCGATTCCTGGGGGGGGTTTCCGCTCCCCACCCCCTTTTTCTAAGGCACTAAGCTGCTAATAGCCTTTTAGCAGCTAATCCACTAATCCCTTAAGCCTTTAATAGCCGCTAAACCGCTAATAGCGCTAATCCGCTAATCCGCTAATAGGGTTGCTTCGCTAGACGAAAAAACCGCTAGACGAAGAGACTCACGGAACGGATTCTTTTCGTCTTGCGAGGCACCACTGTACTTAACCTGAGGTACCACTGTATTCTCATACTCTGTTTGGCCAAGGCAGTTCTAGTTTCCTGAGCCTTGTCACAATGAAATCACTGTTTGAGCCATGTCCCAGCCTCTCACTATAATGCCTAAAAATTAAAGTTGCCAGCCGCTGATCTCTTCTAACATCTTACGGCAGCCTTCAGTTGTTCAGCAACAACAACCCTGCCATGGAACTCCCAACTCAAAGGAACGTCTCCTGTTGCCTACTTGGTTATTACTTAGTGGATAGGATGAGGCATCCTTAGTCATAGCACACTAAGGCCAGCGTACAAACTCTGGACCAGTACGTTTGATAACAATGATTAGATATACTGTCTGTCCTTCACCAGAAGTTCCTTAAGGTAAAGGTAAAGGGACCCCTGATCATGAGGTCCAGTCATGACCAACTCTGGGGTTGCGGCGCTCATCTCGCGGCGCTCATCTCGCTGGCCAAGGGAGCCGGCGTACAGCTTCCAGGTCATGTGGCCAGCATGACTAAGCCGCTTCTGGCGAACCAGAGCAGTGCACGGAAACGCCGTTTACCTTCCCGCCAGAGCAGTACCTATTTATCTACTTGCACTTTGACGTGCTTTCAAACTGCTAGGTTGGCAGGAGCAGGGACCGAGCAACGGGAGCTCACCCCGTCGCGGGGATTCGAACCGCTGACCTTCTGATCAGCAAGTCCTAGGCTCTGTGGTTTAACCCACAGCGCCACCTGCGTCCCTCCTGTTGCCTACTTGGTTATTATTTAGTTGACAGGATGAGGCATCCTTAGTCATAGCACACTAAGGCCAGCATATAAACTCTGGACCAGTATGTATGATAACAATGATTAGATATACTGCCTGTCTTTCATCAGAAAGTCCTTACGGCAGGTTATATCAAGAGAGCATCAAAAATATGTTACGGCATGAGGATGTATCTCTCTGGGCTCATGCTGCAAACACTGAGGCAACGGAGGAACTTTGGCAAGGAAGACTATGAGGAAAAGGCCCTTTGCACCATGAGGCTGCACTTAGCACAAATATCCTGGCCTCAGATACATCTATCCTATAGGAAGACCTGAGTGTGCTTCTCTTGAGCGCTTCCGTTGGTGCAAATAGATGCTTCCCCTCTGGAGGGTGGGGAACAATTCTGAGCAGTAGAGGAAAGAGTTAACCCCCCCCCTGCATGCCATGGTCCCAATCCAGCTCATGGCTACTGTGGTTAAAGGGGGGGGGACATCCTTTAAATGCATCTGTGCATTTCATATTGCAAAGCCAGAGAGCGTTGCTGAAAAAGAAACTCAGGGGTGGAGTTTGGGTGTACTGCATAACTTCCTGCCCTCCCCCCCCCGTAAGTTCTCACCCTAGGCCAGCAGGGGGATACTGTAGATAGTTTTCACTCAGGTCCGCATATGCAAATAAGGAATTGAAAGTGACATTCAGTGATTGGATAGTTACAGGAAGTTGTTACTGTTGCTTTGTAGTTGAGCTCTGTATAAGCAGGTTGGCTGAACCGTTTAGTTCAGTTCTGTCCTGGCCTGTGAATAAACAAGAGCTGTTTGAAGAATCGCTGTGTCGTCTGATATGTTCACCCACAACTTAACACCCCCCTCAGAAGCAAATACTAAGTTATGCAAAATAGAGAAAGGTGAAGAATAAATTACGCAAACTTGATTGGTTGGCGCAATTTATGTAGGTCGCAGGGGGTGCCTTTTCTGGGCATGAAACGGGAGGCAAAATACTGAAATGCATCACGCTGAAGATCAGAAAGGCTGGGCACTGGAAGTAGGGTCTCAGAAGACCTGCTCTGTTTGAATCCTTGCCCTAGTTGACCAGTCAAATACTGTCAGCCATCCCATGAAGCTGACAAGCAGCAGATATATTTAATTACAAGAGCAAGAAGAGAAGCAAGGGCTGCTTGCATTCTCATCCTGCAACACTCGGGGAGCAAACCTCGTAGCGCAGCAGAGCTTTTTTCTGCTGTAACCAGAATAAAAACATGCGGGTTCCAGTGGCAAAGGGAGAGCAGGACAAGGAAGACCCAGGTTACACAGCCATGAAGTTCACACTGGGTCAGGTACCCAGTTTGAGTCAAGAGAACAACATGGAAGCAAGAAACTCTGTAAACCCAATTTAATTATTTCATAACATCAGCTAGTTTGTGTTTTTTGTGTGCTTGGAATTAGCACGCGTATCAAATCTGTATCTTATGTGTTGTTCTCATGGTGTTAAAGCATTAACAATACTTGACCAAAATTTGAGGGGTCAGATAATAATAATAATAATAATAATAATAATAATAATAATAATAATTTATACCCCGCCCACCTGGCTGAGTTTCCCCAGCCACTCTGGGCGGCTCCCAATCGAGTGTTAAAAACAATACAGATGATTGGATTGTTTTTGACCAATCGCACACTCGGCCTTAAGAGTGATGCAACTTAATTCCCATTGTTCTTTTACCCATACACTGCAGGAAGTAAACTCCTACTTTACTACCCTAAACCTGCTTGTCTCAGCTGTCACCGATGCTCTTTGACTTTTGCGCTGTTTTCCAGGTACTCTTTGAAATGCAAACATGGGCCTTTCAGAATGGAAGAAGCAGAAGGTTTGGGGTTGCCTTGTTGCAACCCTGAGATCCTGCCTCCGCCAAAGGGATGCACAGGCAGCCTTGTGCTGACACCCTCCTGCCCCCAAATCAGCTGCATTGCTCAGGCTTGAAACCTTCAAGGGGTCCTGAAGGGAGCAATGCCAGCCCTCCTCCACCTGCTACTTTGCCTCTTCCCCCCACCCCAGGATAAAAAGGCTCCGCTTGGAGAAGGTAGACAGAGCAGATGTCTGAGATCTCCAGCAGTGATAGGAGAGAGTTGGGTGGATTTCTCCTGTGCCATGAAATGATGTTGAAGCATCTTGTTGAAGCAGATTCCTGCCTTGGTCTCTCCTACTATCACAGGAGACCTCCATGGTCTGCTACCCCATCCCTTGGAGACCTCAAAAGGGGCAGCTGAGGCATAAGCAGAAACATTAAACAAGTTGGAGTTCTTGTTATTAAATATACCAAGAAAAAAGCACACCAAGAACACAAGCCAATGTAAGTTTCAATAGTGGGAGTGGTCCCTACTCGCAAATCAGTATTCAATAGTAACAAAAACTAATCCATTCAAACTCATAAAGATATGTATAACACAATGTAACGAATTATTGTGTTATACATATCTTTATGAGTTTGAATTTGTAATCTCTGTTAGAGTTTGTAATCTCTATTTGAGTTTGTAACCCTTGTCAGAATACATACTTTTGAATGGCTTAGTTTTTGTTACTATTGACTACTGATTTGCGAGTAGGGACCACTCCCACTGTTGAAACTTACATTGGCCTGAGTTCTTGGTGTGCTTTTTTCTTGGTATAAGCAGAAAGATGGCAGGAGGAGGTCTGCTTGAGATGCCCCCCCAGATTTCTATACGGAGGGATTGGAGCAGGGGTTCTGCAGTAGTTGAGCACTCTTGCACTAAAGACTCACCCCATCCCAGTGGCGTAGCTAGCTGCTCGGGTGCCCGGGGCAGTGTGCGTGCCCTGCAGCCAGGGGCGGGGTGAGCTGCCCATGGGGGTGGGGTAAGCCAAGGCACACCCCCCTTCCTACGCCACTGCGTGGAGCCTCTCCTCAGCTTCCCCCTCAGCTGTAGGGTGTGGCTGAGGCGGTGGGCAGATGCCAGCCCCGCGCTGCTCGAAAAAGCACCGCGGAGCTCACAGACGGTCTGCCGCTGCACCCCCCTCAGGAGAGACGTGTGGCTCAGGCACGCTACCAGTGGTGTAGCAAGGGGGTGCAGTGGGTGCAGAGTTATTTAAAAAACTCCTGAGGCCAATTTTTATTTATTATAAAAACACATAGTTTTGCCATTTTGTCACCCCCTCAGTTATGACGCGGGTGGCGCTGTGGGTTAAACCACAGAGCCTAGGACTTGCCAATCAGAAGGCCGGCGGTTCGAATCCTTGTGACGGGGTGAGCTCCCGTTGCTCGGTCCCTGCTCCTGCCAACCTAGCAGTTCGAAAGCACGTCTGAGTGCAAGTAGATAAATAGGTACCACTCCGGCGGGAAGGTAAACGCCGTTTCTGTGCGCCGCTCTGGTTCGCCAGAAGTGCCTTAGTCATGCTGGCCACATGACCCGGAAGCTGTACGCCGGCTCCCTTGGCCAGTAAAGTGAGATGAGCGCGGCAACCCCAGAGTCGGCCACGACTGGACCTAATGGTCAGGGGTCCCTTTAGCTTTACCTTTAACAGTTATGACACCCGGGGTGACCTGCACCCACCGCACCCCCCCCTTCCTACGCCACTGCCCCATCCCTACCCATGCCTTAAAAATGTTCAGACGCACAGGGCACACACCCTCCTACTGCTTTTGGAGCATTTAAAGGAGCAGGACAGGTTTCTAGGTTGTAATCTGGGCATGTTTGCTGGAGTAAAGGCAGGGCTTATCCGCACTTAGCTTTCCGGGCTCAAGTGCAAGCTTTAAAACTCCATGTCAAGGGCGCCTCCCCTTTTCTTTTGCTCCGGAGATTTCCCTACAAAAACACACTCTCTAAAGCATGACCAGAGCAAACAGAAATCTGTGGAAAACCCAAGTTAGCATTTGCTATGACTGAGTGATAAAGAGCGGGCTTTCACAGGGAGAGATCAGGGCAAATAAAATAAATAAATGCTGAGCTTTTAAAGTACGGAACTGTATCTTGAAAGAGTGGGGCAAAAGTTGAGTGTGGAGAGATTAGTAGGGTTGCCCCCTTTTTTAGTTTTATTTTCTCTCTGCCTTTAACATGAAGCAGTTGAATGCTTCTTGAAATGAAAGTGAAGCCCATGGTGAGAAAAGGCTTCACTTGCTACATTTCTGTGTGTCAGTGTCAGCCAGGCCATTGTTTCCTTTAGGGCTCGGTAGCAGGGGCAGTAAAGAAAGATAGCACATAGAGATGGGGAATAGACTTGCTACAATTCTCATGTAGGACCAGGTGCGCAGCCTGGGAGTCATTCTGGACTGACAGCTGTCCATGGAGGCGCAGGTTAAGTCTGTGTCCAGGGCAGCTGTCTACCAGCTCCATCTGGTATGCAGGCTGAGACCCTATCTGCCCGCAGACTGTCTCACCAGAG
This sequence comes from Podarcis tiliguerta, assembly GCF_965153285.1. Taxonomy (NCBI): domain Eukaryota; kingdom Metazoa; phylum Chordata; class Lepidosauria; order Squamata; family Lacertidae; genus Podarcis; species Podarcis tiliguerta. Next base: position 7,908,190 of record NC_139546.1, read on the forward strand.
TGGTGCATGCTCTAGTTATCTCCCGCTTGGACTACTGCAATGCGCTCTACGTGGGGCTACCTTTGAAGGAGACCCGGAAACTGCAGCTAATCCAGAACACGGCAGCTAGACTGGTGTCTGGGAGCGGCTGCCGAGACCACATAACACTGGTCCTAAAAGACCTACATTGGCTCCCAGTATGTTTCCAAGCACAATTCAAAGTCTTGGTGCTGACCTTTAAAGCCCTAAACGGCCTCGGTCCAGTATACCTGAAGGAGCGTCTCCACCCCCATCGTTCTACCTGGACACTGAGGTCCAGCGCCGAGGGCCTTCTGGCGGTTCCCTCCCTGCGAGAAGTGAGGTTCAGGGAACTAGGCAGAGGGCCTTCTTGGTAGTGGTGCCTGCCCTGTAGAACGCCCTCCCGTCAGAGGTCAAGGAAATAAACAACTATCTGACTTTTAGAAGACATCTGAAGGCAGCCCTGTTTAGGGAAGTTTTTAATGTGTGCCATTTTATCATATTTTTAATATCCTCTTGGGAGCTGACCAGAGTGGCTGGGGAGGCCTGGCCAGATGGGCAGGGTATAATAAATCATCATTATCTAAATGGGAACTGATTTTAGAATGAATTGATTTTAGAATGCTGTATTATTTTACTGTTGTTAGCCACTCAGTGCCCAGCTTTGGCTGGGGAGGGCAGGATATAAATAAAATTTTATTTTTATTATTATTAACCTACTAAGTCAATTCACGTGGGACACGGGTGGCGCTGTGGGTTAAAGCCTCAGTGCCTAGGGCTTGCCGATCGAAAGGTCGGCAGTTCGAATCCCCGCGGCGGGGTGCGCTCCCGTTGTTCGGTCCCAGCGCCTGCCAACCTAGCAGTTCGAAAGCACTCTCGGGTGCAAGTAGATAAATAGGGACCGCTTACCAGCGGGAAGGTAAACGGCGTTCCGTGTGCGGCTCTGGCTCTCCAGAGCAGCGATGTCACGCTGGCCACGTGACCCAGAAGTGTCTGTGGACAGCGCTGGCCCCCGGCCTCTTGAGTGAGATGGGCGCACAACCCTAGAGTCTGTCAAGACTGGCCCGTACGGGCAGGGGTACCTTTTAAGTCAATTCACACTTTTGAAAGTGAACTGAACCATATCCACCTTTTGAAGTTCGCACATCTCCCAAACTTGTCATGCAATCTTCTAGCCAAGGAATGCATACTTAGGCATATGCCTAAGCATGCAAGAATGCACGATGTTAGGGGAGATTGCTTTGCAAAAACGTGTAAAGAAATTTGCACTAAAATAGTGATGAATTTTCATGAGGATCTTTTTAAAATGTGAGCTGATGAAGAAATGTGGAGAAGTGAACTCAAGACTAGAAAGGGCAGGAAAAAAACAACCACCCAATTAAAGTACTATGTGCTGAGAACGAAGGGAACCTGGTGTTGATGCCTTGATTGATTGATTGATTGATTGATTGATTGATTATTACTCTACTGCAGAGAAAGGGCAGGAAAACAGAGCAACAGGATCCACCAGGGAAGCAATAATAAGTGCAACCATGAGAGGTGGGAGAAAGGAAAAGCAGCGAGATTCCCACCGACTAAAGGCTCATCTACGTTTACCTTGAAAAACCCAAACAGCCGTAACAACTGGGTTTTCCTGGGGAAAGCAGCAGGGCAAAAAATGGCGCACAGATACGAACCAGGAAGCTTAGCAAGCACAGGACCAAAGGTTAAGTGTGAGTGAGCCCCAGGTCATGCCCATTGAGTGAATGGAACATTATAGAACGTACATGTAATACTTCTCATGTGCAGAATACTGGGCTGCAGGTCTGGATGTAGCAAGCAAGCAAAAGGGCAACCTCCATCTGCAAGCAGATTGTTGCTGTTGCTTTTAAAAATATATCTAGAGTTTAAATGCCACTGTGTACCTTGCGTAGTTTGGCACCAAGAGTAGGAAAAATGATCTGCGAGAAAACCAATCAAAATAAAAACTGGGAGAGGCTTCTTTTTTAAAAAATAAAATGCATGTGATTTGTCTTTGTTATAATGTTAAGGCACTTCGCTACCCCTTCATGAGAGGTTCAGCAATCTATGAGGAAGGGAACATTTGCATGCTGAAACCGTGCCATCTTGGTTTTGTAAAATAAATAAAATTCAAAGGTTTCCCCCTTTTCTTTCCTCTTTGGCAAACGTGTTTCGGTTTTTTCCCTCCAGAACACTGCAGGAAGTGAGGTTCTTAGCATCCTGTCTTGACAGCACTGGTGTCATTCTTTCACAACTGTTGAACTACTGCCAAGAGAGAGAGAGCGAGACCAGGATTAATCCTCTCTGCAACAGGATTCTGTTTTTCTTCCTCAAAGCGGTGTAATAATAGCATGGGGTAAGTAAGGGAAGAGGGACGCGGGTGGCGCTGTGGGTAAAAGCCTCAGCACCTAGGGCTTGCCGATCGAAAGGTCGGCGGTTCGAATCCCCGCGGCGGGGTGAGCTCCCGTTGTTTGGTCCCAGAGCCTGCCAACCTAGCAGTTCGAAAGCACTCCCGGGTGCAAGTAGATAAATAGGGACCGCTCTGGCGGGAAGGTAAACGGCGTTTCCGTGTGCGGCTCTGGCTCGCCAGAGCAGCGATGTCACGCTGGCCACGTGACCCGGAAGTGTCTCTGGACAGCGCTGGCCCCCGGCCTCTTGAGTGAGATGGGCGCACAACCCTAGAGTCTGTCAGGACTGGCCCGTATGGGCAGGGGTACCTTTACCTTTACCTTTTAAGTAAGGGAAGAGGCAGCAAAGTGGTGACCTCACCAAACCAGGGGTACAGAAAGGGGGATGCGGTGGGGGCGGTTCACCCCGGGTGTCATCCCGGGGGGGGGTGACAAAATCCCCCCAGGGCAGGTTGCATTGCTTTGCCGCAAACGACCCCCTGCCAGGAGGATCACGCCGCCTTGCTGTGATCGGACCCCCCACTGGGAAGATTGCGCCATTGCGCCGCAATTAGCCCCCCTCTGCCACTGCACCACACTCTATTCCTGAGTCCCGAGAGATTTAGGGTGCAGTTCTTAAAATATACCGTATTTTTCGCTCTATAAGACGCATCAGACCACAAGACGCACCTAGATTTTGGAGGAGGAAAACAAGAAAAAAAAATATTCTGAATCTCAGAAGCCAGAACAACAAGAGGGATTGCTGCGCAGTGAAAGCAGCAATCTCTCTTGCTGTTCTGGCTTCTGTGAAGAAGAAGAAGAAGAAGAAGAAGAAGAAGAAGAAGAAGAAGAAGAAGAGTTTGGATTTGATATTCCGCCTTTCACTCCCTTTAAGGAGTCTCAAAGCGGCTAACATTCTCCTTTCCCTTCCTCCCCCACAACAAACACTCTGTGAGGTGAGTGGGGCTGAGAGACTTCAAAGAAGTGTGACTGGCCCAAGGTCACCCAGCAGCTGCATGTGGAGGAGCAGAGACGCGAACCCGGTTCCCCAGATTACGAGTCCACCGCTCTTAACCACTACACCACACTGGCTCTCTCTCTCTCTCCTGCGCAGCCTGCATTCGCTCCATAAGACGCGCACACATTTCCCCTTACTTTTTAGGAGGGAAAAAGTGAGTCTTATAGAGCAAAAAATACGGTAATTCGTCTCTCTCAAAGTCTAAACCTAGCCTACCACACTTTCCTTCAGCGTGTATCAGGATCCAAAGGGGGTCTTGAACATATAGTATGAGAGAGAAAGGATGTGGTGTCATGGTTAGATTGTTGGACCAGGAACTGGGAGACCAGTCTTCAAATCCCTACTTGGCCACTAAGTTCACTGGGTGAACTGGACAAACTAACAGGAAAGATCAGATATATACGAGATCAAAAGTTCATTGAAGACTGGGGGAAATTTTCAGACTATCTGAAATGTGTATGTGATGAGCAAATAACGCTAGTGGGATTTCAAGAAGTTCTGTAAATGATAGAGGACTATTGTATTGATGAAAACAAAGTGTGTGAAGGTTTATAAAATGCAATATAAAATTAGGAAATGCGTATTTAAAAATTTGAATAATGGATGATTGTCAGAGAGGTTGAAGGAAGTCTAAAAGAGAAAATATGTGATAAATTTAGATTGGATACTATAAATGTATGTTGGAAAATTTAATAAAAAATTTTTTAAAAAAGTTCACTCGGTGACCTTGGGTCAGACACCATCTCGCAGCCTAACCCAACCATGGACACCACCTGCAGCTCCGTGGGGAAAATAGTGGCTTAATAATAAAATAAATAGATTTAGCCAACTCTCAGGGCTGTCTTAAGCATATGTGGCACCGGGGTGCAAATATCCACCTGGCGCCCCCCCCCCCCCAGTCCCAGGCATGCAGGAAGGCAGAGCTGGCCGGCCATATCAGTGTCTTGCTGGCTTGGTCACCCCCGAACTTGCGGCACAGAGCCACCCGCAGCAGAAGAGCCCACTGATCAGACCGATGGGTGGGCTCTTCCCTGGACTCAACTCTCAGGCCCTGGACTCTCGGCCTGGCACCCCTGAGAGCCCGGCGCCCGGGTGCCCTGCACCCCAGCACCTATGGGTAAAACGGCCCTGCCAACTCCGGAAGGGATTACAGGGAGGCCAGACTTCGCTATACAGACAGACAAGAGCAGATCAGGTGCTACTTCACTGACCCTTTAACAGAGATGTGCTGAGCTCCTGATGAATCCAAGGTAGATTCTGAGAATATGGAACAATCCATTGAGAAGGTCTCCCACATGGGTCACCTTGAAATAAACAGGAGCACGACACCTCTTGATGAATTATTACTGCTCAGGCAGACGAAAAGGTAAAATGCTTTTTAATGTGCCATACATTCTAATTTCCTGAATAAATTTGCCCTCCGTTGAAGTTTATCGGGTGCTGTGGTCTAAACCACTGAGCTTCTTGGTCTTGCCAATCAGAAGGTTGGTGGTTCGAATCCGTGAGCTCCCGTTGCTCTGTCCCATCTCCTGCCAACCAAGTAGTTCGAAAGCACACCATTGCAAGCAGATGAATAAGTATAGTGGTACCTCGGGTTACATACGCTTCAGGTTACATGCGCTTCAGGTTACAGACTCCGCTAACCCAGAAATAGTACCTCGGGTGAAGAACTTTGCTTCAGGACGAGAACAGAAATCGTGCTCCAGCGGCACAGCGGCAGCAGGAGGCCCCATTAGATAAAGTGGTGCTTCAGGTTAAGAACAGTTTCAGGTTAAGAACGGACCCCCGCAACGAATTAAGTACTTTACCTTGACCTTTACATTCTTATTTCCTGAACAAATTTGCTCTCTGTTGAAGTTTATTGGGTTGCAGTCCAAATTATGTGGACGGCAATGGTAGTACAGTGGTACCTCGGGATGTGAACGGAATCCGTTCTGGAGCCCCGTTCACATCCTGAACACGACAGTGCACCTGCATGTGCGCGGGTCACGTTTTGACACTTCCACGCATGCGCGTGACATAATTTTGAGCGTCTGCGCATGCGCAAGCGGCGAAACCCGGAAGTAACGTGCTCTGTTACTTCCGGGTTGCCACAGAGTGCAACCCGAAAGCGCTCAACCTGAAACACATTCAACCCGAGGTATGACTGTACTCAGTAGAGTGGCAGAGTCACGGCCACATCATAGCTCTGCTGCTCACGCCAAGCAGCATGAAAGGGGCAACAGGAGCATATGTCTCTTCACCATGTCAGCTCTCAGGCTGGTGCAGCAAAGAGCCTCCCCACACACACACTTGGGGGCTTTCAACTGGCTGCTGTCTTTGACACTTGGATTCCTAGAGAGCAACTGCTCTTCACCAAAGCCAACACCTTATTATATTAGCCATGTTCAAATATATAAAAGGATGTCACATAGAGGAGGGAGAAAGGTTGTTTTCTGCTGCTCCAGAGAAGCGGACACGGAGCAATGGATCCAAACTACAAGAAAGAAGATTCCACCTAAACATTAGGAAGAACTTCCTGACAGTAAGAGCTGTTCGACAGTGGAATTTGCTGCCAAGGAGTGTGGTGGAGTCTCCTTCTTTGAAGGTCTTTAAGCAGAGGCTTGACAACCATATGTCAGGAGTGCTCTGATGGTGTTTCCTGCTTGGCAGGGGGTTGGACTCGATGGCCCTTGTGGTCTCTTCCAACTCTATGATTCTATGATTCTATGACTTTTAAGATACATTGACCATGAAGATGGAAGGACCAAGAGGTACAATTAACCATTGGTCATGTTTGTCTCAAGACAGAGATAAAGCCCCCTTTTTAAGAGGATAATTACACAGCAGTCCATATGAGCAAAAGCCTTGGATACAATATTTTACGTCTGGGCTCATGCCTTATGTGGACACTACAGGGTCAGGCAATATGGTTTGGGCCTTCATTTCTGGTCTCGAGGAAATATTTCCATAGTTGCCAGGCAAGGTGGGGTAGCTTGTTCAAAGACAAATTACAGGTAGAACAGGTGGAATTACAGGTTGTATGGAGGTACGCATCTCCATATGAACTTGCCTGGGCTTTGAGATCTTCCGGGAGGCCTTTCTCTTGCTCCTGCCACCTTCAGAGGCATGTGAGGACATGAGAGATGGCCTTATCATAGAATCATAGAATCATAGAATCATAGAGTTGGAAGAGACCACAAGGGTCATCGAGTCCAACCCCCTGCCAAGCAGGAAACACCATCAGAGCACTCCTGACATATGGTTGTCAAGCCTCTGCTTAAAGACCTCCAAAGAAGGAGACTCCACCACACTCCTTGGCAGCAAATTCCACTGTCGAACAGCTCTTACTGTCAGGAAGTTCTTCCTAATGTTTAGGTGGAATCTTCTTTCTTGTAGTTTGTATCCATTGCTCCGTGTCCGCTTCTCTGGAGCAGCAGAAAACAACCTTTCTCCCTCCTCTATGTGACATCCTTTTATATATTTGAACATGGCTATCATATCACCCCTTAACCTCCTCTTCTCCAGGCTAAACATGCCCAGCTCCCTTAGCCGATCCTCATAAGGCATTGTTTCCAGGCCTTTGACCATTTTGGTTGCCCTCCTCTGTACACGTTCTAGTTTGTCAGTGTCCTTCTTGAACTGTGGTGCCCAGAACTGGACACAGTACTCCAGGTGAGGTCTGACCAGAGCAGAATACAGTGGCACTATAACTTCCCTTGATCTAGATGCTATACTCCTATTGATGCAGCCCAGAATTGCATTGGCTTTTTTAGCTGCCGCGTCACACTGTTGGCTCATGTTAAGTTTGTGGTCAACCAAGACTCCTAGATCCTTTTCACATGTACTGCTCTCAAGCCAGGTGTCACCCATCTTGTATTTGTGCCTCTCATTTTTTTTGCCCAAGTGCAATACTTTACATTTCTCCCTGTTAAAATTCATCTTGTTTGTTTTGGCCCAGTTCTCTAATCTGTCAAGGTCGTTTTGAAGTGTGATCCTGTCCTCTGGGGTGTTAGCCACCCCTCCCAGTTTGGTGTCATCTGCAAATTTGATCAGGATGCCCTTGAGTCCATCATCCAAGTCGTTGATAAAGATGTTGAATAAGACTGGGCCCAAGACAGAACCCTGTGGCACCCCACTAGTCACTCTTCTCCAGGATGAAGAGGAACCATTGATGAGCACCCTTTGGGTCCGGTCAGTCAGCCAGTTACAAATCCACTGAGTGGTAGCATAGTCAAGACCGCATTTTACCAGCTTCTTTACAAGAATATCATGGGGCACCTTGTCAAATGCCTTGCTGAAATCAAGGTAGACTACATCCACTGCGTTCCCTTCATCTACCAGGCTTGTAATTCTGTCAAAAAATGAGATCAGGTTAGTCTGACATGACTTATTTTTCAGAAATCCATGCTGACTATTGGTGATCACAGCATTCCTTTCTAGGTGCTCACAGATTGTTTGCTTAATGATCTGCTCCAGAATCTTCCCTGGTATTGATGTTAGACTGACTGGGCGGTAATTATTTGGGTCCTCTCTTTTCCCCTTTTTGAAAATAGGGACAACATTTGCCCTCCTCCAGTCTGCCGGGACTTCGCCTGTTCTCCAGGAATTCTCAAAGATCACTGCCAGTGGTTCTGAGATCACATCTGCCAGTTCTTTTAATACTCTTGGATGCAGTTCATCTGGCCCTGGAGACTTGAATACATCTAAACTAGCCAAGTATTCTTGTACTATCTCCTTAGTTATTCTGGGCTGTGTTTCCTCTGCTGAATCATTTCCTCCAAATTCTTCAGGTCGGGCATTGTTTTCTTTATCGGAGAAGACTGAGGCAAAGAAGGCATTGAGGAGTTCAGCCCTTTCTGTGTCCCCTGTTTGCATTTCACCATCTTCTCCTCTGAGTGACCCCACTGTTTCTTTGTTCTTCCTTTTGCTACGAACATACCCATAGAAGCCTTTTTTGTTGCTTTTAACCTCTCTAGCAAGCCTGAGTTCATTCTGTGCTTTAGCTTTTCTGACTTTGTGTCTACACGTGCTGGCTATTTGTTTGAATTCCTCTTTGGTGGTTTCCCCCCTTTTCCATTTTTTGTACACATCCTTTTTTAATCTTAACTCAGTTAAAAGTTCTTTAGATAGCCACCCTGGCTTCTTTAGGCACCTTCCATGTTTCCGTCTCATTGGTATTGCCTGAAGTTGTGCTTTTACTATCTCCCTCTTAACAAACTCCCAGCCATCATGAACTCCCTTTCCTTTTAGTATTACTGTCCATGGGATCTCACCCAGCACTTCCCTAAGTTTTATGAAGTCGGCTTTCTTAAAGTCAAGAAATTGAGTCCTAGTATGCTTGGCTGCTCCTTTCCGTTGTATAGTAAACTTCAGAAGAGCATGATCACTTGCGCCTAATGATCCTTCCACTTCTACCCCATTAACCAGGTCATCGACATTGGTTAGGACCAGATCTAAAATGGCTGTTCCTCTTGTTGCTTCTCCCACTTTCTGGACAATGAAGTTGTCTGCAAGGCCAGTGAGGAATCTGTTTGACCTTATGCTCTTGGCTGAGTTTGACATCCAACAAATATCTGGGTAATTGAAGTCCCCCATTACTACTATCTCCCTTCCCTTCTCAGTGGCTGTTCCCAGGCTGTGGAACTCCCTTCCATGGAAGGCTGGATTGACCTCCTCTCTACCTTCATTTTGCTGGCAGGCAGATCTTTTGTTTTGTTTTGTTCCAACAGGTCTTGGGCTGTTGTGGCAGGGTCTTCTCAGGATAGGCATTACACGCACAAAGAGAGAGGGATTGCTGCTTTTAAATGGTATTTTAGTGCAGATTTTAGTAGGGTTATTTATTTAACTTGCTTTTTAAAATATTTATCTTCACTGTGTGTTTTTTAGTTGCATTTATTTTAATTTATGCTATGAGCTGCCTTTATTCTAGACTCAATGGAGACTAAGTACTACCTAGATAGTCCACACACACTCTAGATCGGGCTTCTTTAACCTCGGCCCTCCAGATGATTTGAGACTACAATTCCCATCATCCCTGACCACTGGTCCTGCTAGCTAGGGATCATGGGAGTTGTAGGCCAAAAAACATCTGGAGGGCCGAGGTTGAGGAAGTCTGCTCTAGATCTATGGCATATTTTGTGTCCCTTAAAAGTGCTTCTTGAGAAACCGGCCTCATTCTGAAAAGGAAAGCTCGTTGCTGGTTGATTTTGCCTTGCTCAGCAGCATGCCCCTTTGAAATGACATTTTGGGCCACCACTTCCTTCTTCATTCACCTGGAGCTTGTGCAGGATAGAGAAGACATTGCTAGCCTAATGAAGGGGAGAGTTTTCAAATGGTATCATGTAACCATATCTGGCACCTTGGCTATACAGTGGTACCTTGGTTTAAGAACAGACCTGTTTATGAACGATTCGGTTGACGAACTCCGAAAACTGGAAGAAGTGTCCTGGTTTGTGAACTTTACCTCGGTCTACGAACAGAATCCGAACAGTGGAAGGGCACCGGCGGCGAGAGGCCTCATTAGGGAAAGCACACCTCAGTTTAAGAAAGGTTTCGGTTTAAGAATGAACTTCCAGAACGGATTAAGTTCGTAAACTGAAATACCACTGTATAGTTTTCCTCCAATGCTGACGATGTACCTTTTTTTAAAAAAATGGTTTCAACCTACCCAGGGGCATTAGGTGAGCAAATATTAATACTACTTCCATAAAATGGCCAATTGAGACCTGAAGATGCTTTGTTGTTGTTTAGTCGTTTAGTCGTGTCTGACTCTTCATGACCCCCTGGACCAGAGCACGCCAGGGACTCCTATCTTCCACTGCCTCCCACAGTTTGGTAAAACTCATGCTGGTAGCTTCGAGAACACTGCCCAACCATCTCGTCCTCTGTCATCCCCTTTTCCTTGTGCCCTCCATCCTTCCCAACATCAGGGTCTTTTCCAGGGAGTCTTCTCTTCTCATGAGGTGGCCAAAGTCTTGGAGCCTCAGCTTCAGGATCTGTCCTTCCAGTGAGCCCTCAGGGCTGATTTCCTTCAGAATGGATACGTTTGATCTTCTTGCAGTCCATGGGACTCTCAAGAGTCTCCTCCAGCACCATAATTCAAAAGCATCAAATCTTCGGCGATCAGCCTTCTTTATGGTCCAGCTCTCACTTCCATACATCACGACTGGGAAAACCAGTATGCTAGCTATGACTAAACCATTAAATTCCCATTGTTTTTACTGTAACCATCAGCACAGCAAAAAGGCAGGGCATGGCAGGCAAACCGGGTGCCGAGGTGGCTGCATGTTCATTGCCATTGCGTAACGCGGGGCTGAGGTTCTGATTCATGTAAGCACGATGAGGAGTACCTATCTCAGGGCTGACCCAGCAGAGAGAGGTGGAACGAGAGCTGGCTCTGCCTCAAGAAACATCACATCCAGAGTTTCTGGGGTTCACCTGAGGCTGCTCAAGGTGACTGGCTCCAGGAAGATGTAGCAGATAAGATTTGACTTCACACTCAAGTCTGACAGAATTAGCAGGAGCACGTGTGACCTGCCCTTTTTCCTTCCTGTACATATGTACGGCAAAAGCTCCACTTAGCCACCCTGAAACATGTCGCAGTCTCTGTGTGAGGGAGGAGAGCAGGGCCTCACCTTTTCACCCCACCCTCACAGTTGTGCCCCACAATGGCCTTGCCTCAGGGCTAACTGTGCTTGCCAAAGGCCCCATGTTGGAACCCTGAGCTACCCCATAGTCCTCACTCCTACAACATCAGTACAGCAACACTAGACTGCTATGTAAGGACGCAGGTGGTGCTGTGGTCTAAAACCACTGAGCCTCTTGGGCTTGCCGATCGGAAGGTCGGCGGTTCGAATCCCCATGACGGGGTGAGCTTCCTTTACCTTTACCTTTACTAGTCTGCTATGTAGGGCTGGCATAGCCCACACTATCTGAAGCAGAATGCTGCTCACTGCAATATGGATATACAGTGGTACCTCGGGTTAAGTACTTAATTCATTCCGAAGGTTTATTCTTAACCTGAAACTGTTCTTAACCTGAAGCACCACTTTAGCTAATGAGGCCTCCTGCTGCCGCTGCGCCGCCGGCATGCAATTTCTGTTCTCATCCTGAAGCAAAGTTCTTAACCCGAGGTACTATTTCTGGGTTAGCAGAGTCTGTAACCTGAAGCGTATGTAACCCAAGGTACCACTGTACTAATGGTGGATTGCATTTGCATTCGTATTAGAATAATGTTTACCAAGGTCCGACTGTCCGATTTTGTCACCTAAGGTGAGAGCAGTAAGAAGAAGAAGAAGAAGAGTTTGGATTTGATATCCCGCCTTTCAGGAGTCTCAAAGCGGCTATCATTCTCCTTTCCCTTCTTCGCCCACAACAAACACTCTGTGAGGTGAGTGGGGCTGAGAGACTTCAGAGAAGTGTGCCTGGCCCAAGGTCACCCAGCAGCTGCATGTGGAGGAGCGGGGAATCGAACCCAGTTCACCAGATTACGAGTCTACTGCTCCTAACCACTACACCACACTGGCTCACCAGCGGTTGTCGTGTCCCTGCCAAAGTCCTGCTTACAGGGTTCTCACAGTGGCAACTTTCAGATTTCAGTGGTGGGTCCCTGCTACCATGGAAGACGTGGCAGCAGCTTCTCCTCACTTCTCTGGTGGGATTGGGAAGCAGGGGGCAGATCTACTAGGAAACCAACGACGCTTAGGCTTCAGGGCCCCAATCCCAGAGCGGCCCCAGAAACAAGTTTTGTCCATATTGCTTAAAAGTGTTGGGTCTAGTAGACCCAATCTGAGCCATGTAACTCAAATTGATTCATTTCTTGTTGCATATATTTCAACAATCCCAAAGCTCCCGTTTGCCAGAAGCGGCTTAGTCATGCTGGCCACATGACCTGGAAGCTGTACGCCGGCTCCCTCGGCCAATAAAGCTAGATGAGCGCCACAACCCCAGAGTCAGTCACGACTGGACCCAATGGTCAGGGATCCCTTTACCTTTTATTGCTTACAGTGGTTGAAATTGACAGGCTAAAAGAGTAGTAACTTTGGAGCAGCTAGACTGACTTTCCATCATATCCTCTCATACTTTATGTGCTCTGCTGCCTGACCTATCTCCGTCCTGCTGGGCAACAGAGCTGCAGGCAACAATAAAACAAAAGATGGTGATGAACAGGCAACATGGCAAAGCAATTAGAGCTTTCCGCTTCTCCATACAATTAAAAAAATAAAATTGCAATTATAGGTCTAAGCCAAACGGTGTGCATGCTAGATTGGATCCTGAGGACTTAAGCTTGTGGTTAAGATGGAAGAGCAACTTTTGTACCCTATGGCTTCGGCTCATTTTCTTGTTTAGGTTTTGAGGTTTGTAGAGTTTGTTAAGCCTTCCCCTCGGGACTAGACTTCAAAGATACTGAGGAAGAAAGCCACGAGACAGAAGGAAGATGAATGGAAAGGGCTGTAAGAATTTTTTTTACCGAGGAAGAAGGAAGGAAGGGAGCTAATAGCACAGCACTGTGAGGATTGCACTGGATTGCTGAAACTCTCTCATAAAGTAAGCTCTCTGATAAAGCCGAATGATTCAATTGACGTGTGTTAAGGATGTGCGCCATTTTTACTTGACAGCCCTAAAGGCAATAAGATAAGGACAGCCTGCTAGATCCAGTGTTCTTCTCTCATGGTGGCTGAACAGTTGCTTGGGCAAAACCAGCAAGCAGGATTCGAACGAAAGACCCCTCTCCCCTCTTGTGGTTTCCAGCAACTGGCATTTAGAAGCATAGTTGACTCCAACTGTGGATACAGAAAATAGCCATCCTGGCTAGTAGCTATCGACAGCACTCTCTTCCTGGGGGAATCTATCTAATCCTCTTTTAGGGCCACCCAACATGGGGGCCATCGCTGCCTCCATTGTTTAATTATGCATTGTGTGAAGAAGCGCTTTCTTTTACCCGCCTTGAATCTTCCAACATTCACAAACCAAGTGGGGAAATGCAATTCCTGCAAAGCAGTGGCTTTCAAAACTGCAGCCCTCCCTCACGACTTAATTCAACCGTGGGGAGGTGTTTGCTTCCCTTCTGTTTAACTCCCAATCCTGGCCAGCTGTGGCCTTGCACTGCTTTCTGTTGCCAATGCACCAATGCCATACCATATAAGCAGCCCGTGGCCAGTCATCAGGTGGCCTTGGGGCCGGGCAGGGTAGCAGGACAGGTGGATATTTCTATCTTCCCAAACGTTCATGCAAAGTTTTTTTGGGGGGTGTCTCTTACCTAAGCTTCCCCACTCCCATTTTGGCTTTCCAGCACACCTGGATTTATGGATGCACTACATAACTAGAAAAGGGAACGATAATAATAATAATAATAATAATAATAATAATAATAATAATAATAATTTATTTATAGCCCACCCATCTGGCTAGGCTTCCCCAGCCACTCTGGGCGGCTTCCAACAAAACACTAAAATACAATAACCTATTAAACATTAAAAGCTTCCCTAAACAGGGCTGCCTTCAGATGTCTTCTAAAAGTTTGGTTGTTATTTTTCTCTTTGACATCTGGTGGGAGGGCGTTCCACAGGGTGGGTGCCACTACCGAGAAGGCCCTCTGCCTGGTTCCCCGTAACTTGGCTTCTCGCAACGAGGGAACCGCCAGAAGGCCCTTGGCGCTGGACCTCAGTGTCCGGGCTTTAACAATGGACACTGTTCATTGTTCACCAATGGACACCAAACAATAGAAGACTAGCCAATCAACATAAGGCAATGTAAGCTACCAGACAGTCTGAGCATGAGAGTCACATGAGGTTTATGAAATGCATTAATTTAATAAATTACAATTCAACAGATGCACAACCATAACGTAAGTGCCATAAGAAATGCCTCTGGATGAACAAGTAGAACAGCATTTTTCCTAGGGGCAAACTATTGTTCTTGGAATTCTGGGAACCAGTTTTATCCATGCAACAGACAGTCCTTCCTCGAGGAAAAATCTCTGGATCCTACATCCTAAACCCTAAGAACGCAAGGGCTGCCTGACTCGATCCGGGCGTCCATCTACTTCAACATTTCCACTCCAGCGACAGTCCTTCAGACTACTTAAAATGTTTAATGCCCTCTTTTCCACACACTTTCACGACCTCATGAGGAAACGTTGCAATATAATAATTCAAAACACACAGAGAGAATCACTGCAATAATAGTTTCAATAGAACGTCATGTCAGCAGCAAGCAATCGAGAAAGCAGTTTTAAGGCTATCCAGCAGCCCAGATGCCTTTCGAAGCTCACAAGCAAAGACTCCTTGTTCTTTTGATAGCCGCTTTGCTGAAGGATCGTATGCCAATATTGTGAAAGAAAGAAAAAATGCCAAGTATATAAAACTAACAAATAAATCCTGTGCTTTCCCCGCTCCCAAACACCTGATGCTCAACATGTATAGACAGCCTGGACACAGAGACTTTGCAGAACTCAGTTGTCACAAGCAAGTGTTCATTTATCAGGGGAAAGATAGCAAAGTACTAAACCGAGGGGAAAATTTTTACAGAAAGATAAAGCAGTACAGTGAGAGCATTGACGTGTTCACACAAGAAATCCCAGTGAATTTGGGCTTGAACCCCCGTGTCTGTGCCCCAAACTGCAGCCTCCTTTTCTCCTTTTCTTAACTGCTCCTCTCCCCTGAAATCCCATACAGACAGCAGCCTCCGCAGCAGAGAGAGAGAGAGAGAGATATGAGGCACTGCATTCTCACATGTCTGTCACACTTCCATATCCCTTGTAAATGTATACAGCAGTCAGAGGGTGGTCAGTCCACTGAATGAGTGCCAGCCAGGGGCAAGGTCTCTTCTTGCCTTTTCCTCAGCTGTTTTCGCTGCCTCAATACTTTCTTCCAGTAACAAGAAAGAAAGAAAGCACCTACTAGCAAAGTCTACTTTTCATACAAATTATACAACCAGAGAGGCACAGCCAGTTTGAGGGGGGGTGATGTGGAAACAGCCTCCCCAACTCTGGCAGGGAATCCAAACTGTTGCAATGTCGGCCTCTGCCTCCTTGTCGAAAACCATCCACAGTTTTTAAAAAGTAAAAGAGTTCTTACCTGCAGGTACTGGTTGTAGCTGAGGAGCCCTCGCCTCCACTGGGCGACATTCACAGCAGGTTGTGTGGCATGATCACTGTGAACATTTGATGCTTTATGGGCTGGATTAGGATTAAAAAAACGAAGCCACCAACACGATAGATAAAACAAGTTGGACAAGTCACGGTGACAAGCGATTCACCTCGTCGTAAGATTTCAAGGCAGGACTCATAACCATAACAGTGCCTTATGCTTAATAATAATGCCTTTCTTTCAAGAATCTGTATGACTTTGACAAGCAATAACTCATTGCGCCTTGCAACACAACCACAGAGAGGTTGGTAAACAAAAATTCGGGGAGCCCTGGAAAGCTTTACAGAGATCGGGGAGGGGGGGGGGGGAACTCCCTTCTGCTGGCCAAGCGAGATCAAATAAAAAAGA
The DNA here is from genome assembly GCF_965153285.1 of Podarcis tiliguerta. Taxonomy (NCBI): domain Eukaryota; kingdom Metazoa; phylum Chordata; class Lepidosauria; order Squamata; family Lacertidae; genus Podarcis; species Podarcis tiliguerta. The sequence continues at coordinate 7,924,071 of NC_139546.1, forward strand.
CATTTGGCAGAACAGAATGAAACAAAGAATTTACAAAGAGTTCCCAGGAAGCTGGCATTAGAAAATGATGGATGTCTATTTAGGTAAATCAGTGTGGTCACCTGTAAATCAAAGGAACCAGACAGATTTATAACCGCTGGGAATATGGACCATTGATTCCCATGGAATTCGACTTTACCTCCATGTCAAAACCAGGTTCAGCTGGTTTGGGTCCTGCTGCAATTCCCAAAATGGGGGCCCACCCTCACCCCCAGGAATGCATTAAACAAGGTACCATAAAATATGTCTTGTGGTAACTTAAATGCTATGAGGTTTAGAACGATATACTGAACTTTCAGGAACTACAAAAATATGCCGAGCCCATCAGGTTTCAGAACTTGCAGCGAAACACAAACAAAAAACGTTTTGCCATACTGGAAATCAGAGTGACGTGCTTTCATTTTAAAAACAACCCCCCCCCCTTTTTCCCCCTACTTTGCTTTCGCAAGTAAAATAGTAAGGAAAAGCATAAGGCCACTATTTTTCCTAATTGCCCAGTAAAAGAATAAAACCTGCTCCCACTTCCCAAAGCTCTGCCCCAAAGATAAAACCAGGGTTTTGTTTTCCCCAGCCAGAACTCAGTTCCAGCACCTCTTAGGTGAGCCATTATAAGAGAACAAAGGAGGCGTTCATTGTGAGTTCCGGCTCCTCTTTTTCTATAAAAATAGCACTGGATAAATCCTATGGTAAATAAAAAATCCAAGGAGGAGTAGAACATTTTGCAGCTGGGTGGGACACTTCCTTCTGCTGGCCACCCTTTGAAAAATAAATAAATATTTCTAATAAACGTTGTTAACATTATCTTTTGATTCTGCAAACCTGTGCCCACTTGCCTGGGAGGAAACCTCAGTGTACACAAAGAAACTTACCATATTTTTCCGTCTATAAGACAGCCCCATGTATAAGACACCCCCTATTTTGGAGGACTCAGATTTAAGAAAATGGGGAGATACAGTGTCCGTGTATAAGACGCCCCCTAATTTTTGACATTATTTATTAGGGGGGAGGGAAAACCTAGTCTTATACATGGAAAAATACGGTACTTTCTAGAAAGACATATATACCACTGTACAACTAGACTTCAGTGCCTTTTGCAGAAGTATGCATGCCTAATCCCCTTTGCAAGTTTTCACGTTTTGCCTTTGTGATTGGGTGGCGGTGCTCTTTAATTGGATGCCAGTGTGCTTGCCTCGGTAATAGACTGGATGAGAGCCAACAAACTGAAGCTCAATCCAGGTGAGACTGAGACACTGTGAGTGGGAACTGGCAACCTGACCCTGTGTTGTGGGTGGGTACGTTTGGATAGCCACAACACCCGATTGGTAGGTCCCTTGATGCAGGGTTCAGTCAGGCCAATGGGACGCAGCCTGAATGGATCAAGGGACCTATTTATACCCATGGACATGTCCCAGAGCTTCCTCTTTCGGTGCATGCATCGGAACACCCGCCCATCTCTCCCTACTTGTAGGGCTTTGCGCTTGACCTTGCTATGCCGTCGTGTGTCGTCTGCCATTGGGACAGGGGCACGGCAGGAATTTTCCCCACTTGGCTGATTGGCTGTTGCCATTTGGGTTTCGCCTGTTGTGTAGCAAATCGTCACAACTTGTAAGGTTGCGGATAGGCTCTGGTTCAGGTGATAGGGATGGGAGAACACTCTCACCATCCCTATGCGAAGGGTATTCCGTTAAAGGAATCCAGGGACTCGCTAGTTTGGTCAAACCCTGAGAGGGGGTTGTGCCTGTGCCTGAGTCCAGAGGGACATTTGGGTGGTGGAGATAGCCTGTTCCCAGCTTTCCGCTTATCCAGGTGTTCAGCCTAGGCTGACCTATGCTGGTACCCTGGGTCAGCGCTATCTGCATGGCAGGGAGCTAGTCGAACCAGAGCCTATGCAGCCAGTCACTTGCTGTAATCAATAAAGTTGTGGCCTAAATTCTGCCAAAAACCAAACTAAAATTTGAGTCTTGTCTGAATTTATTTCGGGGGGGGGGGGGTTAAAGGTCTCAACACGCAACTGCAACACGTTATACGTGTGTCTGAATACGGTTTGGAAACTTCACCTGGTGAAGAATCCAGAGGCCAGGTTGCTCACCGGGGCAAGACGGTTTGAGCATATTACACGGATCCTGGCCTGACTTCACTAGCTGCCAATTAGTTTCTGGGCCCAATTCAGAGCGCTGGTTTTGACCTTAAAAGCTTTAAATGGCTCAGGACTGCATGACCTCAAGGACCACCTGTCCCCATATGAACAGACCTGAAACCCGTGGTCATCACATGAGGCTCTTCTTTGTGTGCCCCATTCATGAGAGGTCTGGAGGGCCTTTTCTGTGGTGGCTCCCCGTTTGTGGAATGTTCTCCCATGAGATGCTCACCTGGCGACTTCATTACATAACTTTAGGGGCCAGGTGGAAACATTTCTCAATAACCAGGCCTTTGGCGGATTAACATCCTGTGGTCTTTTTAATGTGTTTGGGGGGCGGTTTACTGGTTTGTTTTTGTTTTATTATGTCTTTTGTGTTCTCTTTTTACATTGTGAGCCACCCTGTGATCTTCAGATGAAGGGTGGTAAACAAATTTAATAAACAACAACAACAACATCTACTCATTGTGTAGTTGTATTTGCAGAAAATAACATCTAGGACCTGATCTCTGATGAAGCCATCATAAGAAAGATTAAACCTAATTACAGTGGTGCCTCGCAAGACGAAAAGAATCCGTTCCGTGAGTCTTTTCGTTTTGCGGTTTTTTCGTCTTGCGAAGCAAGCCCATTAGCGGATTAGCGCTATTGGCAGTTTAAGGGCTATTAACGGCTTTTTAAGGCTTAAGGGATTAGCGGTTTAGCTGCTAAAAGGCTATTAGCAGCTTAGCGCTTTAGAAAAAGGGGTTGGGGAGCGGAAAAAAACTCAAAAATTTTCGTCATTTTTGTCTTGCGAAGCAAGCCCATAGGGAAATTCGTCTTGCGAAGCGCCTCTGAAAACGGAAAACCCTTTCGTCTTGCGGGTTTTCCGTCTTGCGAGGCATTCGTCTTGTGGGGCACCACTGTACTAAAGAGGGAGGGAGGGTGATCACACTACAGCAATCCAAAGACTAGAAAATAAGAAATAGGAAAGAAAAATGCACTAAAGTGTGGGGGGGGGGGGACTTCAGCGATTTCTATAGCCTGGTGTCCAAACATATCATTCACTGATCACAGCTGTGACTTCACTCAATGGCTAAAAATATTGAAAGGCAGGAGCAGTCAGGCTGTCTCAACTTATAGAAGTTGCTTTGTTACCGGCACATTTTGCTTTAGAACTTCCTTTCCAGGAGGGCTAGAAAAGTCCTTTGAAAAGAAAAGAGAAAAAGTTCAGAATCTCCGCCCCTTGAAGACATTGTCCCTGGGAAATGATTTATAACGAGATGAAAAAAATGTTGAAATATACCTTTACTAAGAAACCAGAAGCATTTCTATTAGGAATATTAGGGAATGAAATCAAAAAGAATGATGTGAAATTATTTAGGTATGCAGTGACAGCAGCAAGAATTTTGATGGCCCAGAAATGGAAACAGGAAGAAATGCCGACTAGGGAAGAATGGAGAATGAAGCTGATGGAATATGCAGAGATGGACAAATTGACCGGGAAAATCCGGAACCAACACGATCAGAGATTTACCGAGGACTGGAATAAATTTACAGAATATATCAAAAATGTATGTGAGGAGCAACTAACGCTTGTTGGCTTTCAAGAAGCTTTGTGAAAAAGATTGATTGAAATGTTGCTTGAATGATACGATAAGATTAAGATTGGTAAAGTGCAATATAAATTTAAGAAATGTGAGTAGAAGTGACAATATGGAGAATTGTCAGATAGGCTGAGGGAAGTCCAAAAGATGTACATGTAAAAGGCGAATGTTAAATATGGATGGAATGTATATTGGAAATTGAATAAAAATTAATTATAAAAAAAAGAAGAAGAAGACATTGTCCCTGATGCAATTGCTATAATTGCACCATTATAATCCGGTCATGCTCCATGACATGTATCTAAATCTGTGGGATTGCATTTATAGGAGAATGGGGCAGTAGCAATCTTAATAAAGCAATTAGTCTTTTCTACACTGCAAGCATCTAGGAATCTGCAGTATCCTCCATTTGTAACAGTTAGAAAAGTGTCACATTTTGCAACACATTTCAAAAATGAGATTGGATGAAAATCCGGCAAATGAGAAATTATACCTGTCTTTGGCAGCAAAGTCCATCCTTGGGTGAAGGCAGACATAAGACAGTCCAAATTAGACAGCACAGTGGTGCCTCGCAAGATTAATTAAAAAATTAATTCGTTCTGCGAGTTTTTTCGTCTTGTGATTTTTTTACGTCTTGCGAAGCACCAATGTGTATTGACGGTTTCCCATAGGAATGCATTGGCGGTTTTTAAAAAAAGGCGCACGCAAGATGTTTTCATCTTGCGAAGCAAGCCCATAGGGAAATCCGTCTTGCGAAGCAACTCAGAAAACAGAAAACTCTTTCGTCTTGCGAGTTTTTCGTCTTCCGAGGCATTCGTCTTGCGAGGTACCACTGTATAGGAAACACATAGCTGCCTCCTTCTTAGAAAAAATGTGTACAAAAATGTATACATTGCAGAAAATTGAACACAAAAATCTGTATGATATTAGCACATTTTTGCACGTTATTGTCACTAAGGGACTATATTAGGAGAACTGTTTGTGAAAGTGCTTGTGCTTTTTTTTCATTGGGGAAATGCTGACTGAACTTAAGATTGCAAAAATGAGAAACTAAGGCACACCGAAACTGAGAGATTCATCCAGCCTTCCAATTATGTTACATCACACATTTCCTTTTACTAGATGTTGCTGGAAAGATACAGGTCAGCAGAAGTCACACTTCCCCATAATTTCTAGTTTGGGCCATAAATCACAGCACTTTCTCTGCCAACAACACAAATACAATTTCGGCACAAATTGCCTTACACATTTTCACACCCTCCAACATTTCTCTGATGAAAATAGGGACGTCCTATTCCATCACCACCATCCTCATTTTATTATTTATACCCCACCCATCTGCCTGGGTTGCCCCAGCCATTCTGGACAGCTTTCAACATATATAAAAACATTCAACATTCAACAACTTCCCTATAGAAGGCTGCCTTCAGATGTCTTGCAAAGGTTGTATAGTTACTTATCTCCTTGGCTCGGGAGTCGCATAACTCCAAACCCTCCAACATTTCTCTGGTAAAAATAGGGACATGTATGGAAGTGAAAGCTGGACCACAAAGAAGGCTGATAGCCGAAGAATTGATGCTTTTGAATTATGGTGCTGGAGGAGACTCTTGAGAGTCCCATGGACTGCAAGAAGATCAAACCCATCCATTCTGAAGGAAATCAGCCCTGAGTGCTCACTGGAAGGACAGACCGTGAAGCTGAGGCTCCAATACTTTGGCCACCTCATAAGAAGAGATGACTCCCTGGAAAAGACCCTGATGTTGGGAAAGATGGAGGGCACAAGGAGAAGGGGACGACAGAGGACGAGATGGTTGGATAGTGTTCTCAAAGCTACCAGCATGAGTTTGACCAAACTGCGGGAGGCAGTGGAAGACAGGAGTGCCTGGCGTGCTCTGGTCAATGGGGTCACGAAGAGTCGGACACGACTAAACGACTAAACAACAACAACAACAAGGAAATGCAGGACATTCTGGAATCAAATCAGAAATCAGGATGGCTTCTGTAAATCCAGGACTGTCCTTGGAAAATAGGGACATTTGGAGGGTCTGCATTTGTGTGAGCAACCATTAATGTTTGTTTGCCCATCAGACTTTACCTTCTGTATATACTTCAGCCAGCCAGCCAACCAGCCAGCCTGGCTTTTTTACGACTTCAGACACCGTTCAACTAATGTTCTGTCCCTGCTAGCACTAACGTCATAGGTACTAGCCAATCAACAGCTCCCACAGCCAGCTTTCCCTCATTCAAATGAAAACAGTCAAGTTGTAAGATGGGCTGAGCCTTTGCATGTTTACTGAGAAGAAAATTCCATTCACTTCAGAGGGCGCTTTCCCCACCCAATTCAAATGGTAAACACATGGGCCTCAGTATGAATTAGGACCACCAAAGGCACCTACGTCCATACTACCCTGAACGCGCCAGATCTTGTCTGATCTCGGAAGTTAAGCAGGGTCAGACCTGCTTAGAACTTGGATGGGAGACCTCCTAGGAATACCGGGTGCCGTAGGCTTGCCGTACTAAGAATCGCTTTTATAGAATTACAATTACAATTGATGCCTTTGGCGGTGGTGGATGGTCGGTACGGCAAAGGACAGTACAAGGAGAGACTTTGTGTGGGCAACCTTGTGCAGAGGACCTGTACCACTATTTATTGCAATGCCCACTATCTAGAGAACCAAGAGTTGTTGTTGTTTATTCGTTTAGTCGTGTCCGACTATTCATGGCCCCCTGGACCAGAGCACACCAGGCACCCCTGTCTTCCACTGCCTCCCGCAGTTTGGTCAAACTCATGCTGGTAGCTTCGAGAACACTGTCCAACCATCCCGTCCTCTGTCGTCCCCTTCTCCTTGTGCCCTCCATCTTTCCCAACATCAGGGTCTTGTCCAGGGAGTCTTCTCTTCTCATGAGGTGGCCAAAGTATTGGAGCCTCAGCCTCAGGATCTGTCCTTCCAGTGAGCACTCAGGGCTGATTTCTTTAAGAATGGAGAGGTTTGATCTTCTTGCAGTCCATGGGACTCTCAAGAGTCTCCTCCAACACCATAATTCAAAAGCATCAATTCTTTGGCGATCAGCCTTCTTTATGGTCCAGCTTGGTTCCAGAGAACCAAGAGGCCGATTTATAAAACCCCTGCTCACAAATGGAACACACTCGAACAGGGTGGAAAGGGTGGAATGGCTGCTGAGTGATACTGATGACTTCGTAACTTATAAAGTAGCACTTTATGCGTTGGCAGCTAAGAAGATCAGGAGAAAAGAACTAGATAAAATAGCAGTCAATTGCAAAGGTGATTCGGACATTTAAGGGGGCACATTCTGCCTGAGAACCCCTTGCTATTCTATCGTGTGCAACAAATAATTTTTAGGAGAAGTGATCATAGTTTATTGTATCTGCAGTGCCTGATGTTTTCATGGTTTTTATGCTTATTGTTGCTTTTCTTTTTGTTCCCATTGTGAATGATGCCGTGGCCTTTGGCTAGTGCAATAAAGTTTATGATGATTCTGGTGATGAACACCAAAGGAAGAAAAGGTTAAACCTCTGCTCCCTGATACTAATGCCTGGATCAGGAGTTCTGCACTGGAAATTGTGTTAACACAACAAACCTTCGCTTCAAGGCACAGCTATCTAGCTAATGTAGCATGTAGTTTCACCATCAGTCTCTCAAGAAATCCAGTACGGGGTTGATTTTTTTTTTTTTTTTAAGGCAGACAGTTCACAGAATAGGAAGTTGTGATATTTGGGGAGTTTGGCTCATCCCTAGTGATGTCATTGGAACTGATCCACAGGTATATTTGTGTAACTTGCGCTATCACAATGTACACAGCTTTCCAAAGCGCAAGCTTGTGATAACTTGGAGGAGGAAGGAAGTAGCATTTTCATTGACTGACAAAGGCCAAAACACATAACTTATATGGCATGTCACACTTTCCTGTTTGTTTATTGAATTTACCGTATTTTTTGCTCTATAAGACTCACTTTTTCCCTCCTAAAAAGTAAGGGGAAATGTGTGTGCGTCTTATGAAGCGAATGCAGGCTGCGCAGCTATCCCAGAAGCCAGAACAGCAAGAGGGATCGCTGCTTTCACTGCGCAGCGATCCCTCTTGCTGTTCTGGCTTCTGAGATTCAGAATATTTTTTTTTCTTGTTTTCCTCCTCCAAAAACTAGGTGTGTCTTGTGGTCTGGTGCACCTTATAGAGCGAAAAATACGGTATATCCCGCCCTTCCTCCCCAAGGACCCCAGAGGGGCAAACAGATACACAATTTAAAAACAAAAACAAAGCAAAGACATTTAAAACTGTTAATATTTTCTAAAAGCAAACACCTAAAAGCAGTTACACATAAACAACAACAATGACAACAACAACAACATTCTTCTATCCAATGATCTTGGAGTTGCCAGGAACAGTATTCTCCAGCCACCAAATTCGTGGGTAAACATTCCTCCTGAAAGTTTGCAATGATGGAGACAAGCGTGCCTCACTGGGGCAGGGGGCACATCCCACAACCGAAGAACTGCCACTGAAAAGGCCCTGTCAACTGGGCAACCTCACCTACCAGTCATACAGTCCAGGATGGTTGGTGCTGGGGAAAACTTTTTAAAGGTATTGGGTCCCAAGCCATTAAGGCCTTAAATAATGCTACTAAGTCACAGCAGGCACCGTGATCTTCCAACAGTTTAACTTCACACCCAAAGGCACACTCTTCCATTGTCTCCCAAGACAGATGGATGCCAACCAACCGACCAACAAACCAACCAACCACCATGCTGAATTTCATCTCATAGCTCACTGGCACCTAGCGGAGCACTTTCAGAACCAGAGCCACATGGTCCCATTGGGCTGCCCCACTTATCAACCCAACAGCCACTAATTGCAGCCTCTGGACTATCTTCAAGGGCAGCGCATTACAGTAGTGCAAGCAGAAGATCACGAGAGCATGGCCAACTGAGGTCAAGCCAACCCAGTCCAGGAACAACCAAAGCTAGGCTTAAGTACTCCTCGCCACAGAAGCTGCTTGAGATTCTAGCAACAAGTCCAAATCTGGGAGTACTACAATCCTGATATTTAAAGGGGGAGTGCAGCCCCTCCCAGAAAGATGTCATACACCTCATTCTTGGACATAGGAACCACCTACCCACAACACTTCCATCAGCCTCAGTTTATTGCCCTCTGCATCCAGTCTTATCAGTGCCTCCAGACAGGTCAACACCTTCACAGCCTTTCCTGATTTTGATGGAACGGAGAGATAGAGATGCATATCATAATGATGACACCATGGTCCAAATCCTCAGGTGGTAGCCCACAATGATTTCATATCAATGTTTAATAGCACAGGAGACAGAATGGATCCTTGTGAGATTCCCCCACAACCCAAAAGCCATGGAGCCAAGCAACAAACTCTTAGTGCTACTTTCTGGTAGTGATCCTGCAGGTAGCAGCAGAACCAACTCCTACTTCCCTGAGTCGTTCCGGAAGAACGCCATAGTATCAAAACCTGAGACAGCAAGGAGAACCCCTTGTCTCTCTCCCGATTCAGGCAATTAATGAGTAAGGCTGAAACCAGACTGGAATGACTCTATGTCATCTGCTTCTCCCAAGGATACCTGCAGCTGGCTGGCCACTACCTTCTCAATCACCTTGCCCAATAAAGGAATATTGGAAACTGGACAGTTGTTTTGCAAAATCTCTGGATCCAGGGAGGAACGCCCATATCACCAAATCTTTCAAAGCAGTGGGCGTATGTCAGGCACTGGCTAGACACAGAGGAATGGTGGGAGGCACTGGCGGGGAACCCTGAAGGGAAGAAGGCGCAGAGCCAGGGGATTGGTGGTGGGACGATGATGAGTGGAAAAAACTGGGAGGATGATGTGTTGGAAGCCGAAGAGGTAACAGGGCTTAGTGAGCAGGGGGAGTCTGTGGTGGAATGAAGTACAGAATTAGAAGCTGAAGCTGAAGCAGGAGAGGAGGGAGGCAAAGAGACCAAAAGGAGTCCAGTTTGTAAAGCGGAACAGGTGTCTCCTCTTGCTGCTGCAACAAGCTCCCCTCCCCACTTGTCACCCAGAATAAGCATGAAGTGGGAGGAGCAAAGGCAGGCACTTAGTCTCAGTCTCAGATTGCTTGGGGAAATCTCTGGAGAGGAAGAGACTTAGGCAGCTGTGAGAAGGTGGGGACCTTCAGTTTCTGCAACTGCTTCATACTGGCAAGTCCTACTCGAGAAGAGTTGCTGTGTTCATTAGGCCTGACACTCATGAGCAGTTCCTGTTTCTTCAGATAAAGAGTTAACTCCACTTACTTTGTGTGATTTACTGCTGACTTGCTCCTGATGGCATAACTTCCTCTCATGGTGAGGCACTGAGCACCCCCTGGGCCCACACAGTCAATCCCCTCCCATTAGACATTATCAGTCTTACTAAGCAGGGATCTAGAGCAGGCACAGGCAAACTCTGTCCCTCCAGATGTTTGGGACTACAATTCCCATCATGCCTGACCACTGGTCCTGTTAGTTAGGGATGATGGGAATTGTAGTCCCAAACATCTGGAGGGACAGAGTTTGCCTATGCCTGGAGTGTAGTTTTGTTAAATGTGCTTGGAACCATAGCTCTGTGAGGGGTAAACTGCAGTTATTTTGGGGGGACTATTAAAGCCATAAAGGATGCGGGTGGTGCTGGTGGCCTATAACTTGCCGATCAGAAGGTCGGCGGTTCGAATCCCCGCAACGGGGTGAGCTCCCATTGCTCGGTCCCTGTTCCTGTCAACCTAGCAGTTCGAAAGCACACCAAAAAGTGCAAGTAGATAAATAGGTACCACTCCTGCAGGAAGGTAAACGGTGCTTCCGTGCGCTGCTCTGGTTCACCAGAAGCGGCTTAGTCATGCTGGCCACATGACCCGGAAGCTGTACGCCAGCTCCCTCGGCCAATAAAACGCCGCAACCCCAGAGTCAGTCACGACTGGACCTAATGGTCAGGGGTCCCTTTACCTTTACCTTTATTAAAGCCATATGCTTTATACGTATGGTGAGTACACAGCCCAGCTGTAAAACAGCTCCTTATGACCGACTTTGATGCTGAAAGGCAGGAGCTGAAAAACAATATGCAGAACACAATAAATAAAAGAATCAGTGTGCATCATGGCGCCACCAGACCTGCCCAAGGATCCCGGTTGAGGCAGGATTATAAGATGTTGCTGAGTCTGTGGCTGAACCTTCCATTGCTCTGAGTCACTCCTTCCATTGGACTGAACTGGCGCTGGCTTTGTATGCAGAGAACGCGGAGCTTGCTTCTCCCAATTTGTAAGCTGCAGCCTCGGCTGCTGTCCTGGCAGGAGTCTGTCAGCACCCAGCGGGTGGGTGTTCCCTTTTGTGTCAGCCAGCCTAAGGAGGAACGCCCTGCAGCGGAATTCCTTCGCTGAGCTCCCTCAAGGTGGGGCAGTGCTGCCGTTGGAGGCCTGCCTAAAAGCTGGGCAGGGCTCCTGGTGGCAAAATCCAGCCCATGGTGGAAACAAAAGGAGCTGGGAGTTGGAGCTCTGAGCAACCTGCAAAGCATGGAAGGCACAGCATGGCGCCCCTCCCAGGAACACAACAGCTGTGCACCAGCAGATCACGTACCAAAGCTAAGAGCCTCTCCCTCGGCACCTCGTTTGAAACTATGGGATATGTACAGCCCCAGCCCAAAGTGGAATCCCCTAGGGCTAGCCCTCCGTAATTAACATGGGACACGGGTGTTTCATAGAAGGGAGGACAGAATGGATCGGGTCTCCCAGAGTCAAATCTGTCTCTCATTCTGCCACCCTTAACAGGTGCCCCCCCCAATTGTCTCTCCCACCACCCCAGGCTCAAAGTCAAATGATTCTCGAACTGATGTGTAGGACAGCTGTGTTCTGGGATGTGCATTGGGGGTTGAAAAGGGGTTAATTTCCTTCATGGGCACAAATCACCCCACGTATGAGATAAGGCGACAGGTGCAAAATGAGTCAAGCAAGTTGCTATGGCAATGGACCAGTTCAATCTATATAAGTGACTGAGTTGAAGTTATATCTTCTGACAGAATCCGGGACCAGGGAGAAGAGACGGTGGAAGAAGATTGCGTGGCAAGACCCGCCCCCTCCCGCATAAGTAGAAATAACAACACAGACACCAGAATTAAGGTTAATGGGCATAAATGGCCACAACTTTATTGATTACAGGTAAGAGAGGTATTGGCATTTAGGCATTGGCCCTAACCGACTATCCGGTCTGACCGGGAAGGGTTAAACACCAACAGGGGGAACCCCCCGAGATGTACATCCGTAGGCGCCCCCCCAGGGGTTACCGCTCGGGGGCGCGCTTTAGGCCCTAGCCTCCGTAGGTTTCGGACGAGGCGACGCCCCTCGGAGTCCTTTAACGAACTACCCTTCATGAAGTGGGGGAGGTGATGGCGCTCCTCCCCCCCGACCAATTTGCATGACAATACCCCTGCCAATGCCTAACCGCCACTACCGGGAAGTTGTGACGTTTTGCTACGAGGTAGGCGAAAAAACCACAAGGCTTCATAATATAGCCAATTAGCCGAATGGAAAAACTCCTACCAGGCCCCTTGCGGCGACCAGCCGAAGCCCATAGCAAAAACCGGGCAACCTAAAGGGAGGGAGGGTGGGAAACACGCTGCTGCTGCAGGAGAGAAAGGGGCGAGCCAGGGGCTGCCCCGACCTTTTATGGGGCTAAGGACCGCCCCCCCGAGCCAGCCGATTGGCTGGCCGGGGGAAACCTATTCAAATAAGGGGAATCCCGGGGAATCCCGCGGGGCTGCGTAGCCCCGCGATGGTGCTGACGTGGGCGTGAGCCCGCAACCCCACCCCCTCTCTATGTCGGGAGTGGCATTGCGTGGCAAGACCCGCCCCCTCCCGCATAAGTAGAAATAACAACACAGACACCAGAATTAAGGTTAATGGGCATAAATGGCCACAACTTTATTGATTACAGGTAAGAGAGGTATTGGCATTTAGGCATTGGCCCTAACCGACTATCCGGTCTGACCGGGAAGGGTTAAACACCAACAGGGGGAACCCCCCGAGATGTACATCCGTAGGCGCCCCCCCCAGGGGTTACCGCTCGGGGGCGCGCTTTAGGCCCTAGCCTCCGTAGGTTTCGGACGAGGCGACGCCCCTCGGAGTCCTTTAACGAACTACCCTTCATGAAGTGGGGGAGGTGATGGCGCTCCTCCCCCCCGACCAATTTGCATGACAATACCCCTGCCAATGCCTAACCGCCACCGAGCTGAAGCTCGCCGCCAATACCCTCATCATACCTGTAACCAATCCCTGATCCCCTGTGCAACGTCAGCCAACCACAAGTCATTGCCCGCATCGGAAAGATGGACGCCATCCCCACGGTAAAGTGCCTCGTCGCTAAACCGGATGCCCGGGTGGGTGATAACCCGACCGCCCATAGCGACTACTTTGCGGGCCACCGCGCGCTCCAATAATCTCCTGGCTTTGCTGACCGCCACCTGGTCCGTGGCATCACGCCACCAACGTCTTTCTAAGAGGGATGACCACATGATGTCCAAGGTCGGGTATGCGTCCCGCAACACGCCCAGGTCGTTAATGATGTTCCACCTAAGGTCAACCGCATTTCTATATGCCAAGTCGTTCTCGCCTAGCTGGACGACGAGTGCATTGGGAACACCCTCCGCAGCAATTTTTTCGGACACCGTCGGGAGGAATTCTTCCCAGCGCATACCCCGCCGAGCCACCCAAGAAATCGCGACCTTAACCTCGCCAGGGGGGTATAACTTGGCTCGCCAGCCAGTGGCGTATGATCTCAACCTGGCCCAGTGGACGATGCTATGGCCCACAATCCAAAGGCGCACCAGACTGGTACCTGAAAATATAAAGCGAGAAAACCGGGTCAGGGAGGGGAGTGTGCAGAAGGGGGGGAAGGGGGGGATTAACGTGGCTTCCTGATGTATCCCTTGTACGCATTTGACTTCCAGCGGCCAAGGTCCATGATACGCTCTGCCGGTAAGCCCATATGGACGGCCGTGGTTGCAGCCCCAATGCGGAAGGAGTGCGCGGCAAAGTTATCGGGCGGGAGCCCCAAGGACGCGATCGCCTTGCGCATCACTCTCGTGAGCTGGTGCTTGGATAAATGGGACCCATCTGCATGTATGAAGAAAGGACCCCCAGTTTTTGGCCTCACCGACAGGTACTTCCTGGCGTCCTTCACCGGGCAGGGGCCGACCTTATTGGTCGCTTGCAAGCGGATAGTGGCCCCTCTGCCTAGCTGGTCGGTCTTGGAGCTGCGTATTTTCAACAAAACCTCATCACTACCCATGGCAACGTCCCCTAAGCGGAGGCCCTTAGGGGTGCCACCCAGCTGTTCCTCGCAAACCACTTCACTTATGCGCAGGGCGCCGAAGAAGGCGAAGGAGAAGGCTGCAGAGAATAATCTCGCCTCGTAGGGAGACCAACAAATGGCTCTGAGCTTTGTGCGAATATCAGTGAGTAGGCCTAGAGTTATTGGTCTCCTACGATCCTGGCTAGGGGGGTGGGCCCTGCGCCAGCCCTCGAGCATCTTCCTTACTACAAAGTGAGCACATGGGTCGCAGGAAAACAGGGTTTTTGAAAAGAATGATATCACTGCGGATTGGATATTAAGAGTTTTGGGGGCCCGACCTAGGTCACGAAGGTAAACTAGGTATTCTATGACCTCAGCCTGCGCTGGAGCCCTGCCTATTTTGAATAACCCTTTCTTTTTTCGAAATGCCGTAAAGTCCAACCAGGCCTTGCTATAGGATCTCAAAGTTGATGGTGCGATAGCCGATAGTACTCCCTTCAAAGCTTCTCGCTGCCAATACTCCAGAGGTGCTCCGGAAACGGTTGCGGCAGCGGCTGCGCATCCGGCGCTAACGTGCGAAAGCGATCCATCTGGAATCGAGACAGAGCATCGGCAATATTGTTATCAACACCAGGTACAAATTTAGCGGAGGCATGCAAGTTAAGCTGAAGGCACGATAACACGAAAAACCTCAAGAGGGAGGCGACCCTGGGAGAGCGGGACGATTGCCTGTTCAGCACGGAGACCACCGCTTGATTATCTGTCCAGAAGCACACCCTGCGGTTTCTGAAATGATCTGCCCACAAGTGAATTGCAACCACAATGGGGAAGAATTCCAGGAAAGTTAAATCCCTGAGTATAGGTTTGCCTTGCCAGTCCGGGGGCCAACGCTGTGCGCACCACTGCCCCCTGAAGTAAACCCCGAAGCCCAGGGAACCAGCCGCGTCGGAGTGCACTTGGAAATCGGTTTGCAGGGCCATGTGATCTTGCCAGAGGGAAATACCATTGTATCCATCGAGGAAGTGAAGCCAAATCTGGAGGTCCGCCTTTACTGTCTTAGGGAGGCGCACCCTGTGGTGTGGCGATTTCAAACCCGCTGACAGGTTAGCTAGCCGTCTACAGAAGGGGCGCCCAGGGGAGACCACCCTGCATGCGAAGTTCAGATGACCAAGGAGGGACTGGATTTGCTTAAGGGTGACCTTCCTGAGGGGTAGAAGCTGAGAAATAATCCCCTTAAGGGTAACCAACTTGTCTGCCGGCAGCCGTGAGGCCTGAGCCACCGTGTCGAGCTCTATACCCAGGTAAGTCAGGGTGGTGACCGGGCCCTCGGTCTTTTCCCCCGCAAGGGGAACGCCCAGTTCCTCCGCCATGGCCTTGAAAGCCTGTAATGATGACAAGCAGTCGGCTGCGTTCCTTGCCACAAGAATGAAATCGTCCAGATAGTGACTAATACCCGTAACACCCGATCTGAATTTAAAAGCCCACTCGAGGAAAGTACTAAAGGTCTCGAAGGCTGCGCAGGCGATGGAGCACCCCATAGGCATTGCCTTGTCAATGAAGAACAGACCCATGAATTTGAAACCCAACCAACGATAGTCCATGGGGTGAACTGGAAGGAGGCGGAATGCTGACTCAATGTCACACTTCGCCAAAAAGGCGCCTCTACCAAAACCCCGCACTAGCTTTACGGCCTGATCAAACGATGCATACTTTACTGTGCATAGTTCCTGGGGTATGGCATCATTAACAGAGGCTCCTTTGGGGTAGGAGAGGTTATGTATCATCCTGAATTCCCCGGGAGCCTTCTTAGGTACTATACCCAAAGGGGAGATGTGTAGCTGTTCTACTGGGGGTACCGTGAAAGGGCCAGCCACCCTTCCCGCCAATATCTCTTTCTGAATCTTTTTTAAGGCGATGTCAGGCCTCTCAATTACTGATTTTTGATTCGGAGGGCAGTTAGAGTTGGGGGCGACGGCCACCGGAATTCTGAAGCCATGGGAGAAACCGTTCTCTAATAAGCGGGCCGCTTGCTTGTCTGGGTACTGTTCTAAAAGGGGTCTTAGCGCCTGCAGTTTAATCGGAGAGGGGGCCAGGGTCAAAGAAGGATTGGACGCTGAAAGCCATTGTGACAGGTTCTGGGAAACCTCAGTAGCGGGTCCCAGCTGCGCCACGGGAGGTGTTGGGGGCATTGGCGGGGGCACCTTGATTTCCCTGTTGAGGGTGCCCCCTACCGCCACGAAAGGGCTGCTGTCTATTTTTATAGCAGGAAGATGCCGGGTGACCGCCAAGGCATTTTTCACACTCATGCAAGTATTTACAGGCGGTGCGCTGACATGTTCCCCTGTTATAATCCCAACATTGCTTGCGACGCTTAGGATCCGCCCTACCCGTTTTTGTTACCTCATGGGGTTTCTTCTCAATGTTGGGACCCACGTGCTCCAACCATTGGTTGTTGTCCTTCTGATCCCATCGTGTGGATGACAGTTGCGAGGCGTTCCTTCGAAAATCCTCGTCATAAGCAATGGCCGCCTCATCGCCAGCTAACTCCCGGGCCCTTCGCACATGTGCCAAGTAGGATGCGAGATGCATGCCCCTCTTTGGATAGCCCCCCAGCACTATCCCCATAAAAACCTGATACCCGTTGAGCCAATTTTCAAAGGTGCGCTCCACCCGGGGGGATCTGTACCTTTTCTTACCCTGATACCTCCTTTTTTCCCCTTTCCCTTTGGTTTGGACTGGGGGCAGCAGAGAAAACATGTCCACATAGTCACCATTGAGGATTTTATCCCTCTTCCGCTTGGAGAGGTGACCGCCTATGATGAAATCAGTTGCTGCGTGAGTGGACTTCTTGGTGTCCTCAAGAAGGGACCCATCTTTCCACTCGAGCGTCCCATTGAATTTCCTTCGATGGGAATTTGCCCGCCTCTCATGGACCCACAAAGGGGCACCCGTATCCTCCCCCTCGCCCCAATAAGTTTCCATGGGAACATCGCTGTCACTATCAGCAGAGGAAGTACCTGTGTAGTCCTCGGAGTCCGAAGTGTCCCTCCTTCTGCTCTTCTTGGCGACGTGCTTCCTTTTAGCTTTCCGCTTACCCCCTCTGGATGTGCGGTCCTGGTGGTCAGGGTCATCAGCTGGCTCCGCTGCCTGCTGTGGTGGCAGATCTTCCTCCGAAGAGGCTACTTCTGAAGGGCACCGTTGAGGCTCCTGAAAGACACTAGGTACCCCGATATCATCCTGTGCCGGCGGCTGGGGGGCAGGCCGTGATGACTTGGACTTGCCTGCCGCGGCCCTAGGCTTCTGTGGGGCGTTCTTAGCTTTCTGGGTCGAAGACCTATCACTCTGGGCCCGTGCGGTTTGCAATCGTGTTTGGGGGCGATTGGTGGGGCCGCCACCCTGTCTTGTTTGACCCGCTGTGGAGGTGGATGGCCTTACCAGGTCCTGTTGACTAGAAGGGGTGTCGGGGATACAGTCTTGCGACAGCTCCACTATGGCTGCAGTAGAGGCCGATTGGGGCCCACAATGCGCATAGAAATTCTGGATTGCAGTAAAAAGTTGAACTAAAGCTTGCGGGTTGCCCTGCGCTGTGGGAAGCAAAGCCCCAGCTGCCTGATTCGCCCGGGATGAACCCCTGTTCGCCATTATCCGCAATATAGCAAAGACGACGGTCAGTGGTCACTTAAATATGGGCAGCAGTAGATTTGGATTTGATAAACCGCTTATCACAGCCTCAAAATGCTGTGATTATCACAGCCTCAAAATGCGCGGGGAGCAAATGAGTTTGGATTTGATGAACCGCTTTAACGCTGCGTCCGAATGGCCCCCAATAACTTGGGTATTGATAACGACCCGCTTCTCCCACTCTTATGTTATGAGCTTATTTATTTATTCGAATTCAATTATTTATTTATTTATTTAATTAACTGATTTGTTATTGTGTATATATATATTTGTCTTTTTTTTTTTTAGGAAAGTTTTTTATTTATTTATTTATTTATTTATTTATTTATCTATCTATCTATCTATTTATTTATTTATTTATTTATTTATTTATCTAAACAGACTATTATTTAAGCAGTTGTTGCGGAAAGACCCCACTGCAAAACTGCCAGCGTTGGTCGCGCCGCCGGGAGAGGCAGTCTAAGGGATCTCTGGTAAAGGGAAGGTAAGGCTACCCAGGAAAAGATTCCCCCCTTTTTATTATAATTATTATTATAATTTTTTTTTTTTTTTGTAAAACACAAGCCGCGCTAATAGGCGACGGCGGCAAAACAAGTCAACACGAGCCGCGCTGCTAGGTGGCGGCGGCTAGGCAAGGTGCCTCCCCTGTTCGCAGTATTGAGAGAAATTACTAAAACCGGCCGACGCTGTTTCCCTTACCCAAGATGGCCGCCGGGACCATGAGAGGGCAAAATCAAAATGGCGGCGCCCTGTGCTAACACGTGGGTGACTCCAAAATGGCGGCGCCCTTTGCCTATCGTAATATGGCTGCCGCCGTGAGCCCCGGAGTCCCCCAAGGATGACGTCTAAATTCCGCGCTACGTTTTCTGGACCCACCAAGTCCTATTACCGGAGGCACAAGGAAGCGAATCCGGCCAAAAGGTTAGCGGGGGGATCGCTTTGCGCAGGGAGAGCGAACGCAGCAGCAGCGTAGCAGCGCGGAAGAGGGGAAAGGGGAAGCGCCAAGCAAGAAATTAAGGCAATATTAATTAAGGCAAGAATTAAGGCAAGAAATTAGGGCAAGAAATTAAGGCAGGCAAAATTAGCACCAGGACGACCCACGAGCCTCGGACGATCTCTGCTCCGCTGGTGAGGGCGCGGGGTTACAAAGCAGACACCAAGGCGCCCTCAGGCAAGTTACCGAGGAATAAAGCAACAGGGGAAAATCAAGTAACAGGGAATAGCCGGGAAATAAGGAAAGACCCCCGAAGCACCTCGCGGTAGCGCTGTGCACGACCTGACGAGCGGGGAAGAAGCTCGCAGTTGCTGGATCCCCGTCCGCGTTGTCGATCTGATATCCCGAAGCGGTTGTTATCCCGAAGGTCCGAGGTGCTGGGAGCGGGCCGATAAGCGCGGAGGCAGAAGAAGAAGCTCCAAAACACGCTGCTGCTGCAGGAGAGAAAGGGGCGAGCCAGGGGCTGCCCCGACCTTTTATGGGGCTAAGGACCGCCCCCCCCGAGCCAGCCGATTGGCTGGCCGGGGGAAACCTATTCAAATAAGGGGAATCCCGGGGAATCCCGCGGGGCTGCGTAGCCCCGCGATGGTGCTGACGTGGGCGTGAGCCCGCAACCCCACCCCCTCTCTATGTCGGGAGTGGCATTGGAAAAAATTTAAAAATCTATTTAGAGAAATATTGTAAAATTAATGAACGTTAGGAAATGTTGGAATGAAATCACATGACTTTAGTAGAAACACTACAAGGAATTAAGTATAAATAAATTTTAAGGGTTTGATGGTAAAATAATGCTAAAATAAATCAAGATAATTAAATGACAGAAAGCAGTGAAAGAGGGAAAGGATTTGCTGATATAGTCAATAACTGGAATACAAAAAAGGGAGGTGTGAGGAGGTCGAGGAAATAAGTTAATGAAAGATAAGGATAAATATTGGATGTGTTTTTAATTGGTTTTGTTTTTTTCGTGTTTTGATGTATTGCGTTTTTTGTTCTTTTTTATGTATTGATTTTTTCTTTCTTTTTTCTTCTCTCTTCTTTTTCTTGTGCTTTTTCTTTTTGTGTAACTTTGAAACTCCTAATAAATATTATTTTTTAAAAAAAGAGTTGGAGTTATATCTTGAAGTTTGAGCAACAGAGATACTTTGTGCATGTATATATATGTATCTGTAAAGCCTACAGACCGTACATATATATGCACAGTCTGGGACTGTGTTAGTGAAGCCTAATCTTCTGCAGCAGTAAACTATTTTGGACCTTAGACTGCCTCTGCATAGTGACTGGAACTGGGGTAACTCCCAGTGTATGGGTATTTCACCTGAGAACAGTGGCGTAGCGTGGGGGGTGCAGGGGGGGCCGGCCGCACCGGGCGCAACATCTGGGGGGGGGGCGCTCGCACTCGCAGCTCTCTGCCCCTACCTGGCTCACTCACTCTCTCTCACTGCAATGCTGGCTGTGCGAATCCGATCCGAGCCGCCGGGTCGCCGCCCACTGTGGAGGGGAGGGTGCCAGGCGTGTGGTGCGGTGCGGAGAGAGAGCGAGGGACTATCTGGGGGAGGGACAGTGCAGCGGGGCGGGGGCGCAAATTACTTGCCTTGCCCCGGGTGCTGACAACCCATGCAACGCCACTGCCTGAGAATCTCAACAGAAATTTGGTATCAGGTGAAAATTTAAACTGCCACAATCATTCATAAAAACAAGAGGTTTCTGTAAAATATGGCTGCAAAAAATATGTCTGGAAGTGTGCAGGCAATGCCAGCAAAAATCTCAGAAGCCAAAGAAGAGGCTGAATAGGTGGGGTCATCAATGGTCTGTATAGCTTCATGCCCCCCAACTAACAAATGCATAATAAATTATGCAACGTTGTAAAATTTGCAGAATAAATTATGCAATACAAGAGAAATAGGGCACATTTCCTCAGTCTGTAATTTACAGTAAATGCAGAATTTGGATTACCTTTACGGAGTTGTTGTTGTTGTTTTAATTTAGCGTGGAGCACACAGCCCTGTGTGCTTTGTGAAGACAGAGGAAAGCATGGGAGGTGGCCCTATTTGCATATAGCACTAAGCCAAGCCATGTCTTAGTGTGAATGAGCAAACATGCAGGCTCCCAGGGAGGAGTTTGAAGCTGCTTTGGTCTTCATCCAGTCATTCTGTTGCTGCTCCGCACTGAGCTAAGTCACAGTTGGTCTTAGCATATCACCTGAAACTAGGCTCCTGGTTTCACTCTCCCAGACAAAACACAAGCTGTGTATGATAAGAACAACCTCGGATACAGCTCACTGTTTGTCTAGAGAGAGATAAAACACAAACCCCGGTTTGGATGACATGCTAAGCCAAACCACGGCTTAACTCAGCACAGGAGCAGAACAACTAGGGGAGGGGGGGAAACAACCATGATCAATCCAGGAGCCCACAAGTTTGCACTAAGCCATCTTTGGCTTACCATTAGGTGTGAACCCAGCCAGTATGATTCTAATCACATAGCCACACAATTGGTATTTGTTGTTGTTGTTTAGTCGTTTAGTCGTGTCCGACTTTTCGTGACCCCATGGACCAGAGCACACCAGGCACTCCTGTCTTCCACTGCCTCCCGCAGTTTGGTCAGACTCATGTGTGTAGCTTCGAGAACACTGTCCAACCATCTTGTCCTCTGTTGTCCCCTTCTTCTTTTGTCCTCCATCTTTCCCAACATCAGGGTCTTTTCCAGGGCGTCTTCTCTTCTCATGAGGTGGCCAAAGTATTGGAGCCTCAGCTTCAGGATCTGTCCTTCCAGTGAGCACTCAGGGCTGATTTCCTTAAGAATTTGATCTTCTTGCAGTCGATGGGACTCTCAAGAGTCTCCTCCAGCACCATAATTCAAAAGCATCAATTCTTCAGCAATCAGCCTTCTTTATGGTCCAGCTCTCACACCCTCTTAACATTTCGTAAATGAAAATGGGCCCATTTCTGTTGGTGTACTTATAATACCCATAGTCTCACACCAAGGATTACTGTGTGATCACCCCATCAGCACATAACAGTATTATATTAAACTTTTTAAGTTCTGCTATGTCCCAGAGGATCAGATCCCCCACAATCTTGAGATGAGACAAGACACTACAAGGAGAAAGGGGTCATTTTAGTACAAGTCTCAGGAGGAACTTAGGAGCCAGTCCTGTCACCATCGCTATGGGCTGAGAAGACCTGTTCTTAATCCTTTGTCTGTTTTGGAACCTGCTGTTGGGTATATTACGTGTTGTAGAAGCTCAGTCAAACAGTTAAGCTCACCATAGAAAATAGTCACTTAGCAAAGTTGTCTTTACTTGACCAACACCAGCATACACCACCACACACACACTATTTACAAGTAGTCTCCTCTCTCAGAACCCAGAGAGGGCTCTTTGCTTCAAAGTCCTTGCTGTGCTAAAGCCGACAGCCAAGTCCTAAATTCAGTTGCTTGCAAAGTCCTGCAACTGAGAGAGGTCTCTAAGATCTGAAGCCTGGCAATTTTCCACCTTCTTCCCCAGACCATCTCTTCAAAAAGTCTTCAATCAAATCCGCAGTTCCAACAGTTAGCCTCCAGCGATTCCTGCAATCTCCTACCGCAACCCACACAGTATGCTGCAACCTGAGCCCTTATATACACAAAGTTACTTGCCAAATATTCCCAGCAACACTGATAAGACATTATGCCTACAGGTGCATTGTGGGGAATGAGTCTTCTCTGCTGACTCATGAAGAATTGACCGATTAATTGCATTTTTATGTGTGGATGAAACTTGAAATAGAACATTGGCTTGTAAGTATTCTCCATTTTCTCTGCAGTCTCTAAGCCTACATGAAAGTTTGTCAAGGTCTAGTCCAGTTTAAACAACACTGAGTCAGAAGAAGATCCACTCTAGTTCTTTCTATATTCATACTGTATGGGCAAAATTATCCTGGTATGCCCCGTGGAGGACCTTAAGGTCCATAAATAACAACACTTTGGAAGTCCCAAGCCAAAATGAGGTTAGATTGGCCTCAACCAGAGCCAGGGCCTTTTCAGCTCTGGCCCTGGCCTGGTGGAATGCACTACGGCAGGAGATCAGGGCCCTGTGTGATTTGACATCTTTCCGCAGGGCCTGCAAGACGGATCTGTTCTGCCTGGCCTTTGGGCTGGACTCAGTCTGTCTCTCATTTATTTATTTATTTATTTATTTATTTATTTATTTATTTATTTATTTATTTATTTGGAACCCCTTATTTGGGATTTGTATATAAATTTTCCCTCGGCTCTTTTTGCTGGTCCATGTAGGACCAGCATGGATAGTTGGCCCCAGTGAATATTCGACGTTTTCTCCCCTTATGGCTTTGATCTATAGGCTACCATTAAAACGAGGCTGCATTTTAAACTGTATTCTAACTTATATTTTAATCAACTTTTTTTTGTTTTGTTTTTACTGTATTTTTATTCAGTCTTAGCTGCCCTGAGCCCAGTCTTGGCCGGGTAGAGTGAGGTATAAAAAAATTATTATTATTATTATTATTATTATTATTATTATTAAAATAAAAATGGAGACATATAATGGCTGGGCTCGTACATGATGCTAAAACATGGCTTGTATAAACATCCAAACCCACCTTGGCAGATTCACCTGGTTTATACTCTGGCAACAAACAACAATGCAAAGCAATTGTTTGTTGTTAGCTTACAAACAATGGCTTGTTTTGACAGTGGTTTGGTGTGATTCAGTGTCACTAGTTTGACTTCAGCCCAAAGGTGCACTCCTCCATTGTCTTCCAAGACAGATGGATGCCAACCAAGGTGTGTTTCAGTGGGCTTGCTTAACTATGGTTTGTTTGGCCGCTCCCCCCAAAGCACCAGTCTGCAAAGGCACAACAAATTGACCTCTGGAGAAACAAGCCTTGGCTTGTCATCCCTGAAACAACTTGTGTTTGTTACCGTATTTTTTGCTCTATAAGACTCACTTTTCCCCTCATAAAAAGTAAGGGGAAATGTGTGCGCGCCTTATGGAGCGAACGCAGGCTGCGCAGCTATCCCAGAAACCAGAACAGCAAGAGGGATTGCTGCTTTCACTGTGCAGCGATCCCTCTTGCTGTTCTGGCTTCTGAGATTCAGAATATTTTTTTTCTTGTTTTCCTCCTCCAAAAACTAGGTGCGTCTTGTGGTCTGGTGCGTCTTATAGAGCGAAAAATACGGTACTTGATTAAGCAAATAATGGTTAAAACAAACCATGGCTTCAGCGGCATAGCTAGCCACTCGGATGCCTGGTGCGGCATGTGAGTCCTGCAGCCGGGGTTGAGGCAAGCCACCTATGGGGGCGGGGCGTGCTTTGTGGAACCTCTCCGCCACCTCCCCCTCGCCTATAGGGCGGCTGAGGGAGAGGTGGTGGGCAGACGCGTAGAGCCTGCAGGCGGCCAAGCTACCATGTCACTCCCAGGAGAAACGTGTGGCTCGGGCACGCTGCAGGCCCCGCAGTAAGTGCCAGCCTCTGCGGTGTGGTACCCAGTGCCAGCCATGCTTCATTACGTTTCTTGACTAGACTAAAAAGTTTCATGAGCCCAATTGTTTTTTAACTCGTATTTTTGTCACCCCCCTCAGTGGTGACACCTGGGGCAGACCATACCCACCGCACCCCCTTTCCTCCCCCACTGCATGGCTTAGCTGTAGGATTGTGTGCAAACGAAGCCCATATGTTGTTGTTGTTTAGTCATTTAGTCGTGTCCGACTCTTTGTGACCCCCTGGACCAGAGCACGCCAGGCACTCCTGTCTTCCACTGCCTCCCGCAGTTTGGTCAAACTCATGTTAGCAGCTTCGAGAACACTGTCCAGCCATCTCGTCCTCTGTCGTCCCCTTCTCCTTGTGCCCTCCATCTTTCCCAACATCAGGGTCTTTTCCAGGGAGTCTTCTCTTCTCATGAGGTGGCCAAAGTCTTGGAGCCTCAGCTTCAGGATCTGTCCTTCCAGTGAGCCCTCAGGGCTGATTTCCTTCAGAATGGATAGGTTGGATCTTCTTGCAGTCCATAGGACTCTCAAGAGTCTCCTCCAGCACCATAAGTCAAAAGCATCAATTCTTCGGTCATCAGCCTTCTTTATGGTCCAGCTCTCACTTCCATACATCGCTACTGAGAAAACCATAGCTTTACTTATACTGACCTTTGTCGGCAAGCCCATATGTAATTCTTGCTAATTATGAGCTGCGCATCCACACAAAACTAACCTCCGAAAAGGAACAGCATTATTTATAATTTAATAGACCTATAAAAGCCATTAAAAGCTTTCCTTTTAATTTCTAATTTCCTGTGCCTGTCCTGCCTCTTGGATGAGTAGCAAGTGGAAGTTCAAACAGGACAGGAGATGCTTTTGTCCAAATCCCATTTTTTTCGGGACAAGTGGCAACCAATGGCAGCCAGGGACCCGTTCTGCCCATCGTACCTCTTTAGAGCAACTCAGCTAACCACTGCCAGAGGTTTCGTTGCTGCCTCATCTCTGAGCAGCTGAGTGGGTGGAGCAGCTTCTGCTGCCATTTCAGTCTGTGGCAGGCGAAGCTGCACCTCTTTAACCTCTCCCTTGTCATGTAGCTATTAAAGGCACTAGGGAGCCTTTGACTCAAGCAGTGATTACAGCCAGAGTCTTAATTAGGACTGCACCTAGATTTCCAGTTAAAATACTTGGGCAACACGTCTTTGCATTGTGGGATCTGATTCACAGAACGGCGCGTCAGCACGGAATAACCGATGGGACGTCAGTTGGAGGGAAGAGGAAACCATTCTCAGCAGACTGAAAGCCGCTGCGGATAATTTGGAAAATGCATTGTTGATAAATTAAGGAAGGGATGCATAATGGAGACATGATCCGCTGGGCAAGCCCTGATTAAATGAATGAGAGCTCTGCAAAAAATAAATAAATTAAAAAATGGGTTTGGGCTAACTCCTGTAAGGGTGTTTTTACTTGGGCTTGTTCTGCTTCCTCTTCAGTGCTTTAGCTCCAAACTCAGTGTCCAGGGGGATGCGGGTGGCGCTGTGGGTTAAACCACAGAGCCTAGGACTTGCCGATCAGAAGGTTGGCGGTTCGAATCCCCGCGACAGGGTGAGCTCCCGTTGCTCAGTCCCTGCTCCTGCCAACCTTGTCGCGATTCCTCGCGGCGTTTTTAGCAGAAACGCTCTGAGTCCTAGGTTTTTCCAGTGCAGTCTTCTTAATGTGAGCTATATACAGGTATTTACAAAACCAGTCCATACAGAGTACCTGCTCCTTAAGGCAAACGAATACTCTCCACAACAGCACCACCATACCACAGCACAACCACCATACCACAGCACAACCACCAGTTAAACAGGCTTTCCTTTTAAAACAGGTGATAGCCAATCACATTAACCCCATTCCTGCTGAGTCACTCTGACCCAGCACTTTACAGAGTATTGCATCATCCTGTTGAAGCCTGCAGACTTACTCAGTATCCTGCGAATCCCAACACTCCTCCTTAAGTCAAAGGCTTGAGACCTAATAATTCTCTAAAGTCTCGAAATTTAGGAGCATCCAAACATTTTGTATACAAATCTGCCACATTACATTTTGTGTTACAGTGCTGTACCTTTAACACATTTCTTTCCAAAGCATTTTTCACATTTCCGTATCTTATAGCAATATGTTTACTCTTGCTCTTAAAGTTCTGTTGGTTAGCAAGCTGTTGTGCAGCCATATTGTCACTTAGCACAGTGATTGGCATTTCAGAAGGTATTCCAAGTTCTTTTGTTAGGCAAGCAAACCACTCTAATTGTGACACACATTCGCTTATGGCTGAGTACTCTGCTTCACAAGTACTTGTGGCTACAAATGTTTGTTTCTGGGATTTCCACTGAACCAGGGCATTTCCAATATATATGGCATAGCCAGTGGTAGACTTTCCATTTTCTCTGTCCCCCCAGCTGGCATCAGTGTATGCATACACTTGCTGATCATATCCTGTATCCAGCACCAGTTTGTAATCTTTTGTGCCTTTCAGATACCTTAGGATTCTTTTAAGTGCTACCCAATCTCTCTGAGCCGGGTCTGCACTTCTTTGGCTTAACATGTGCACTGCCAATGTTATGTCGGGTCTTGTCCAACAACTTAAATATAACAGAGAACCCAACAGAGAATGAAATGCTGTTGCATTCTCACATTTTTGCCCTTCTGGTTCATTTTTGTACTGGGTAGTTATAGGAGTGTCAACCTCATTTGCCCTCTCCATTCCATATATCTTCAGTAACTTTTCAATTTTTTCCTTCTGACTCAGAGAGTAGATGCCCTTTTCATTTCTCTGAACCTCTACTCCTAAGTAATTCTGAATCTCTCCCAAATACTTCAGTTTGTATTTGTTACCTAGGCTGTTTATAAACCAAGACACTTGCTTTTGTGCAGTTGTTATTAGACAGATATCATCAACATACAAAAGTAAATAACAAACACTTCCTTGCACCATTGCTGAATATAAACAGGAATCAGCCAGGCTTTGTTTGAATCCCATCTTTTTCAAAGTTGTGTCTATGCATTCATGCCATAGACGTGCACTTTGGTGTAAACCGTATAGTGCCCTTTGCAGTTTTAACACCATGCTGTCTTTTTCCAGCTCATAACCTGGTATTTGCTTTAAATACACCTCGGTGTCAATAGGAGCATTTAAATAAGCTGAGGCAACATCAAAATGATTAACTTTTAACCCTCTCAGACTTGCCATTGCTAAAACTGATTTTACTGTTTCAGCCTTTGCTGTTGGGGCAAACACTTCATCATAATGTATCATTTTTCTTTGTGTAAAGCCCCTTGCCACCAACCTGGCTTTCCTCTGATAACTACCATCAGCTAGCTTTTTCACTTTAAAAACCCACTTACAGCTTATGGGCTTTTTACCTTCAGGCAATTCTGTAGGTACAAACACATTGTTGTTTAGCAGAGAGTTATACTCTGCCTGCATTGCCTTTAACCACGCCACTTTCTCTAGAGTAGGTAACTC
Source organism: Podarcis tiliguerta (assembly GCF_965153285.1). Classification (NCBI taxonomy): domain Eukaryota; kingdom Metazoa; phylum Chordata; class Lepidosauria; order Squamata; family Lacertidae; genus Podarcis; species Podarcis tiliguerta. Next base: position 7,951,785 of record NC_139546.1, read on the forward strand.
TTGCACTTCTTCAAAGTTTTCTGGTTCAGTTACACAAACCTGGTTTATGGTGGCTGGGAACCCATAACGGTCTGGAGGTTGACCTTTATTACTTCTTGTAGACCTCCTTGGTTCATTAATCTCACCCCCTGGGCTACCTTCAGGACTGCTTTTGGGGTGGATTGATTCTGGAGATTTACCTCCTCCTGTCCCTGTTGCACTTTCTTCTCTCCCCTGCTCCATGCTAGCAGCTGGAGAAAAATGCTCAGTCTTTACCTCCTCCCTTTCAGTTTCTCTGGGAGAGCTGCCAATTCTTAGCTTTGTTTCAACTGCCTTATCAGGTACACTCGGCAGTAAAACTTTTTCTGGCAGCAGGTTTGCATGTATCTTGGGCCAATTTCTTTGCTCATTAAAGCTGGCTGATCGACTATAACTCAAAAGATTTTTATCATCTTCAAACCTGTAGGCTTTCGTACCACTTTCATACCCAAGAAATAGCAACTGCTGTGCCCTTTTCCCACCTTTTCTTCGGTTCTTTACAGGTATGTCAACCCATGCCTTTGTCCCAAAGATTCTTAAATGTTGCAAACTGGGACTTTTGTTATAGAGAATTTTATAGGGTATGTCATCTAGTACCCTTGACCACAAGCGATTCCCAATATAATTCGCGGTCTTAATACTCTCAGCCCAGTACTTAATTGGAAGATTTGCATCTGCTAACAATGCTTTCATTTGTGTCTGCAAGACACCTCCCCTACGCTCTGCAACTCCATTCTCCTGAGGCGTTGCCACATTGGTAAGTCTATGTTTAATCCCTTGGGAACGCAGCCAGTTTCTTAGGGAGCTTGCCATAAACTCTCCTCCCCTGTCTGACTGAATGGAGCACACCTTTTCGCCAAGTTGCCTTTCTACCCTTCTTACCCAGAACTTCAAAGTTTGGGCAACGTCAGACTTTTGCTTTAATGGATAGACCCAGCCAAATCTAGAATAGTCATCCACTAGGATCAAACAGTACTTGTTATGGGAGACACTTGGTGGAAAAGGACCAGTTACATCAGCATGAATCAACTCCAGTGGTTTTTTGGTTTCTCTTTGGCTTGCTCTTGCTACTGGGCAAGCCCTGCTTTTAACCTCCTTGCAGATATTGCAGTCTAAGTAATTATCACAACTTTTAATGTTTTTCATCCCCCCACACAACTCCAATGTTTTGTTTAGCACCTTATAGCTAGCATGAGCCAGACGCCTGTGCAGGAGATGAATACACATATCATGGGTCGGGACATTTTGCACATTCGCAACCTTAGACTCACACTGCAGTACATACATATTAGTTCTAAGGTTAGCATTTGCCAACACTGCCCCATTTTGCTTTATCTGGCACTGATCTCCCACAAAGTTTACTTCAAAGCCTGCTTTTGCCAAGTCAGGAATGCTCAGGAGATTGTTTTGCAAACTAGGCACACACAACACATTCCTGAATGGGAACACAACCTCCCCCTCACAAACCACATTAGCTTTCTGGCCCGTAGCAAGACTTACATGTTTTTTGTTTGAAGCCCTAGCATCAGTTAGCAGTCCTTTTCTTTTACAAAAGGTTTGAGAAGCTCCACTGTCCAGAACCCACAGCTCTTCATTTTCTTGACCATCTGCAGACACCCAAGCGGTAGACTCTCTCTGCTGCCTCCTGTGCTTCTGCTGTTTTTGTTGTTTTTTCGGGCAGTCCCGCAGCAGATGTCCACTGGACTTGCAGCAAAAACACCTTTTTACTTTGTTGACCCCCGGCTGGTCTGCAGCAGCTCCTCCTGGCTGTTTCTCCGGCTCTCGACACCTCTGCTCTTCCCAGCTGTTGTTCCCTCTGGGATGCTCCAACAGCTGGGCTGAGGTCATCTTTCGCTCTGCACGCCTGTCCTCCTCTGCATACAAGCGTCCGGTAACGTATTCCAGAGTCAGCTTATCAGTCTCTACCGACTCGAGGGAGTTGACCAGCATATCATAGCTGTCATCAAGGGAACTCAGGACTATAAAGACTTTGTCCTCTTCCCCCACAGGCCTCCCTCTTAAGGCTAGCTCCTGGAAACAGCTTGTTAGGAATTTTAGGTGGTTCACCAGGGAGTCCCCCGATTTCTTCCGACACCGGTACAGTCTCCTGGTCAATGTTATCAGTGAGCCAGCTGTCTCTCGCACATGGACAGCCTTGAGCGCATTCCACGCCTCACTTGCCGTCACCTTATCAGCTACGTAGACTAGCTGGCTGTCGTCCACTCCAAGAATGATCGTAGCCAAAGCTTTCTCATCCTTTTCTAGCTGGGCCTCTGCTAATGCCAGCTTTTCATCGTCGTCCTCATCCTCCTCAGGGGGCTGCGGTGGAGTTTCCACCACCTTCCACAGGCCCTCACGCTTGAGGAAGTGTTGCATGCGGACCGACCAGATGCTGTAGTTCGTGGCCGTCAGCTTCTCCAGCAACATGCCAGTTCTGGACTGCTCCATCCCTGCAGCTCACCTCCAGCACCCACGGCTAGATAACTGCCACCTGTACTCTTGCGCAGCGGAAGCGTGCTGGGCCCATAACCCTGTCGCGATTCCTCGCGGCGTTTTTAGCAGAAACGCTCTGAGTCCTAGGTTTTTCCAGTGCAGTCTTCTTAATGTGAGCTATATACAGGTATTTACAAAACCAGTCCATACAGAGTACCTGCTCCTTAAGGCAAACGAATATTCTCCACAACAGCACCACCATACCACAGCACAACCACCATACCACAGCACAACCACCAGTTAAACAGGCTTTCCTTTTAAAACAGGTGATAGCCAATCACATTAACCCCATTCCTGCTGAGTCACTCTGACCCAGCACTTTACAGAGTATTGCATCATCCTGTTGAAGCCTGCAGACTTACTCAGTATCCTGCGAATCCCAACAAACCTAGCAGTTCGAAAGCACGTCAAATTAAAGTAGAGAAATAGGTACCGCTCTGGCGGGAAGGTAAACGGCATTTCTGTGCACTGCTCTGGTTCGCCAGAAGCGGCTTAGTCATGCTGGCCACATGACCCGGAAGCTGTACGCTGGCTCCCTCAGCCAATAAAGCGACTGGACCTAATGGTCAGGGGTCCGTTTACCCCTTTACATTGTCCAGGAGCAGCTCCCTCGTTTTACCCCACCCCCCAAATAAGGTGTAATGTGAAGGGGATTGCACAGACAATGAAGTCCATTTGAAGTCCCCTTTTGCTATACAGATGGCCAGAGGACAATTTGAAATATTGAAAAATAATTATTCTGCAGAGAGAATAATTGGGTGCACTCTTCCCACCTTGGATCAAATCTATGCTGTCAGGTGCCATAAGAAAGCTGCAGAGATAGTACGCACCCCGGAAATGATCGCTTTCAGCTTCTGCCTTCTGGGAGAAGGTATAGGGTTATAAAGACCAGGACTAGCCGCCTGAGAAACAGTTTCTACCCAAATGCAATTCTGGTTCTAAACGCAGTACAAGGAGTCTCTATGGTATATTGTATTTTAAAATGGGGTTTCGGTGGATTATTGTCCTTGTCCTGTTGGGCTGTGTATGCGATAAAGGGGAGCCATACCGGGGTGAAGGCGTCTTCTTCTGTTTGTCCCCGTGTCAGTTTCAGTTTATTAGTTAATTTTTCTAGTAGGGCTGTTTCCCATACTATTTGGTACCATTGGTCCATACTTACTCCTGACAGGTCTCTCCAGTGTCTGGCTATGATGCTTCTGGCTGCTGAGAGTAGGTGGGTTATGAGTTCTTTGTGGTGTAAATGGGCATTGTTGTCTTGGAAGATGTTTAGTAGGGCCAATTCTGGGGTGATGTCTATTACTTGCTTAGTTATTTTACATATTTCTTGTATGGCTGTTGTCCAGAATGGTTGGATTTTGGGACACTCCCACCACATGTGGACGTATGTGCCTGTGGAGGTGACCCTCTCCAGCATTTTGGTGAGGTTCCTGGGTGTATTAGCACTAGTTTCCTTGGTGTTAGGTACCACCTGTAGGTGAGTTTCGGTGTGAGTTCTTTTCTTATGGCTAACCTGATCCAAAACACCCACCCACCTCACTCACACACAAAAACAAAGATCACCACAGCCAATCACAAGCAAACAATCACACCCTAGTCCAACCCCAACCTCTCTCACCACCAAAGGAACACAAGTGAACAACACAAGCAACGCTGACACCAAACTCTACATACATTAAACATAATAGAAACACCGCCACCCGACCCCACCCCCATCCATCTTCCCTCTCTCCACCCCCCCTTTCTTTTTTCTTTTTTCTTCTTCTCACCCTAATGCCTCAACAAATGAAACGGATTTGTAAAAATGTTACATTGGGGGGGGGGGAATACGAGGCATTACACTTACTTCTGTAAAACAAGAAAATCCTGAATAAAATATCAAGATGGGGGGAAAAATAAAAAAATGGGGTTTCGGGGTTTTTAAATGTCTTATGTAGATTTTTCAATTTCAGTGTTCTGTATGGGACAATGACAATAAAGATAAAGGGTAAAGGGACCCCTGACCATTAGATCCAGTCGTGGCCGACCCTGGGGTTCATCTCGCTTTATTGGCCAAGGGAGCCGGCCGGCGTATAGCTTCCGGGTCATGTGGCCGGCAGGACTGAGCTGCTTCTGGCGAACCAGAGCAGCACATGGAAATTCACAGTGCCACCCGCGTCCCAACAATAAAGATACCGTATCGTAAAAAAGAAATGTGTGGCTGGGCATATGATGCAGCTCCTTCACTTGCCTGCCCTCCCTCCCTCCCTCCTCCTCCTAAGGTAAAGGTGAAGGTAAAGGAGCCCGTCATTTTGTCACCCCCCTCGGTGGGGACACCCAGTGCGAACTGCCCCCACCGCACCCCCATTCCTCTGCCCCTGAGTATTTGACCACAGACAGCTTTCTGGGTCATGTGGCCAGTATGACTAAACCGCTTCTGGAGCAGCGAGACACCGTGATGGGAGCCAGAGCGCACGGAAACACTGTTTACCTTCCCGCCACAGTGGTACCTATTTATCTACTTGCACTGGCATGCTTTCGAACTGCTAGGTTGGCAGGAGCTGGGACAGAGCAACGTGAGCTCACTCCATTGCATTCTATGATAGTAAAGAGGGTTTCATTTATTCCACAGCAGAAAAGGGATGGAGGTGGGTGGCTGAAGGAGGCAGAGGAGGAACAGGGTTGGTAGCGTAGTCGCTAGGATGTCAGAATTTTCTGATGGAAATGGAAATTACCCATGTTCTGACTCATCCCAGGTCCAGAATGGAAATCGTTCCAGCAAATATGATCAGTATTTGCTGCTGTTGTTGTTTTCAGTCTGCAAACCACGTGACTGATTACATTTGCCACCCCTATTTACATTCATTTGCATTGAAATGAATGGGGTGGAATAACTTATGGAGTGTGTGATTTCCATAATTAATTGTGTAAATCACATAAGGTGTCAGCAAAACAAACAGCATGGGGGTTTTTTTGACAGCGGATGAACTGCAGTGGTTTTCATTGTTAAGAATTCGAAACTCTAAGGGAACCTGATACCTGAATTGCAGGGGGTTGGACTAGATGACCTTTGAAGTCGCTTCCAACTACAGTTCTATGATTCTATGGTTTGAGTAACAATATGAGCTTATTATTTTCCTTTTCCTTTTTAAGATTTCACTTGAAAATCAAATCAAAACAAATCTGTTAGGGCATCAGGTTCTATCATTTTTTAATCCTTGTGGGGTAAGTCAGGCTGAGGAAGTGTGATTTGTCCAAAGCCACAGACTGGATTTCATAACTGAGCAAGGACAAGAACATGTGCCACACTCTGACCACTATACAGCACTGTCTTTTCTGTATATAAAAAAAGTTCACACGGAAAGCACACGTGAACTGAGCTGGTTCCTTGGCAGCAAAACATTTTGGATCTACTTTAGCGCGTGCGTTTTATATCAGGGGAAGGAAGAGATGTGCAGTTTCTGCTTTTTTTGGTAGCCACGCCTCTTTTCCCAGTAATTCCTATACAGTGGTGCCTCGCAAGACGAATTAATCCGTTCTGCGAGTTTTTTCGTTCTACGAGTTTTTTCGTCTTGCAAAGCACCACTGTGTATTGACGGTTTCCCATAGGAATGCATTGGCTGTTTAAAAAAAAAAGGTGCGAGACGTTTCGTCTTGCGAAGCAAGCCCATAGGAAAATCCATCTTGTGAAGCAACTCAGAAAACGAAAAACTCTTTCGTCTTGCGAGTTTTTCGTCTTCGGAGGCATTCGTCTTGCGAGGTACCACTGTATATGCCTTCAGCTCAGCTGCACTTGCCATGTTAGTATACATTTCTAAAAACAACAGACTAAACATGAGATCAAACAGTTAATCTTTTTATGTCTGCTGCAAGGAACCCTATAGATGTTGTTGGACCGTGACTCCCATCAGCCCCTGCTAGTTTAGCCAGAGGTCAGAGATGATGGGGCTGGTAGTTCTGCAACATTTAGAAGGACACAGATTCCTCAGCTTTGATTTTTGTGCACTGCGCAGCAATGTAAACCTCGCTCTTCATCTGAACATCATTTGTGATCAACTCTTCCTGCTCCTTTTTGAGTTTTTGCTCATTTCTGCTGCTTGAAGGGGGGGGGGGTCTTCTCTGAATTTTTTAATCAGAATTTTATTCTGCTTCGTGCGGTGTGAAGAATTCTTGGAGCAACAGGAATCCTTCAAGGGCCATTATTCGCTGGTATCTAGTTTCTTTCATTCAGCAGTTGAGTGGAGGAGTGGATAAACGCTTGGAATAGGTAAAGGTAAAGGGACCTCTGACCATTAAGTCCCATCGTGACCGACTCTGGGGTTGTGGAGCTTATCTCGCTTTATTGGCCGAGGGAGCCGGTGTTTGTCTGCAGACAGCTTCCGGGTTCATGTGGCCAGCATGACTAAGCCGCTTCTGGCGAACCAGAGCAGCACACGGAAATGCCATTTACCTTCCCGCTGGAGTGGTTTATCTATCTATCTACTTATCTACTTGCACTTTGACGTTCTTTCGAACTGCTAGGTTGGCAGGAGCTGGGACCGAGCAACGGGGTCTCACCCCTTTGTGGGGATTCGAACCGCCGACCTTCTGATTGGCAAGTCCTAGGCTCTGTGCTTTAACCCACAGCGCCACCCGCGTCCCCCCCAAAAAGACTTGGAATACTTGGGTTCAAATTCCCCTCCACCATGAACTTACTTTATGACCTCGGTCCAGTTACCATCTGACAGCCTCCATAAAGTTGTTGTGAAGCTACTATGTATGATTCCATGAGGTTCTAGGAGGAAGAGCAAGATTAGACCGAACAATTGACTTTTGTTGTTCTTCATGTCTGTTGTGGGGAACTTGCCGTCATCCAGTTGGACGCCAACTCCTATCAGCCCCCAGGTTGCATGGGTACCTGATACAGTTGAACTGATAGTTTAACGTGCACCGCAATTAAACAAGCTTGAACATGGGAGCTATTGCACCATAATAATTCTCTGCCTAATCTGACTAAGAGTTTGCTCTCTGGCTGCAGCATTAACTGCAAGATTCTGCATGTGGAAATCAATCACGACAACCCTTGCTTGGTTAAACAGGTACAACTCTGCACCCTAGACCAGGAAGTACAGGAGAAGAAATGCTGCTGTCCTTAGAAAATACCCAAAAAAAGTCTGTTGTTTTCTGTTCTGCAAGAGAAAGAGAAATCAGTGAGCAACATGTACTTAAGGAGCCTCCCATTTTCATAGTGGGGGGAGGGATGTTCTTAACAAGTTCCGTCCTGTGTAAATGCTAGCCGTTAACTGTACAAATTGGGCTTGAGCGATGCTCCTCTGTCAACATTTAGAGAGAAATGTGGAAGGTGTGGGGCTGTCCCGACTTGCGAACCAGCAGAGGGAGGAATGCATTTAACAATGCCTATCATTACCATTCTGTGGTGTCATCATAACCACAGCTGTTGCAGTGAACTCTGAAAGACCTAATGACTCACTCAGGTTTATTCTGACACCCTCAGACGTTTAAAACCGCTGGATTAGTGTACTCAATTGACTGCAGTTGAATTGCAGTGCTTTGTACTGCAAACATCTCCCGGCTTCTGAATGAAAGCCCGTTTCGTAATAGCCTGGCCATGATGAATTTGCCGAAACAGAAAATAGCTAGGCTGTTGAACAGAAAGTTGGGCAAATGGTACTGAATGCTGGGTGGAAGAGGGGAGAACAAAATGTGAAGATGCAGAAAGCATAACATCAATCACTGGGTCAGTGTCCTCATTGACACTCTTAATTGATTCATGCCTTTGTACATGTAGTCTGATTCACACATCCACACATCGGTAAATTTAAAACCTCAGAGGTTTAGAACCAGGTTATGCAATCAGCAGAATGTAGCTTAAAGCTTTTCCTGGACTGCACCACTTTAGTCATCTAAACAGAGGAAGTTGCATGTCTGTGAAAAATGGCAGGCAGAAAACTAGTTCTGAGATCTCTCCCTGACGTGGTAATTCTCTTTTTGCAGGGCATTTCTGTATGGGAGAGCATTCAAACAGGAAAAGCTGTACCGTGTGAATCAGCCAATTGGATCCATACTTCCCCAATCCGGTGCATGACCAATAGTCAGAGATGATGGGATCTGTAATCTCATGCCATCTAGGGGGTACCAAGTTGGGGAAATACTTAACCAGTATAGAGTCTGGATGCTGGGCTCAGTCCTGAATGAATCTACCTGGGCAGAGTAATAGTAAAGGTAAAGGGACCCCTGACCATTAGGTCCAGTCGTGACCGACTCTGGGGTTGCGGCGCTCATCTCGCTTTACTGGCTGAAGGAGCCGGCGTACAGCTTCCGGGTCATGTGGCCAGCATGACTAAGCCGCTTCTGGCGAACCAGAGCAGCACACGGAAACGCCGTTTACCTTCCCGCCGGAGCGGTACCTATTTACCTACTTGCACTTTGACATGCTTTCGAACTGCTAGGTTGGCAGGAGCAGGGACCAAGCAACGGGAGCTCACCCTGTTGCGGGGATTCGAACCGCCAACCTTCTGATCGGCAAGTCCTAGGCTCTGGGTTTAACCCACAGCGCCACCCGTGTCCCTAGAGTAATAGTACTTGGCTGCAAACACAGAGAATAATCTCTCTCATAGAATAGTTGATTGACGTTCTATGGCTTTTTAAATATGTTTGTTTTTGTTTTATTATGTATAGTAAATGCTGCCTTAAAACTTTGCGCCTTAAAAAAAATAGAAGCAGGGGGGGAAAATAATAAAGCCAGATATAGACTTCATGAGGCAAGAAGAAGCTTGATCTATTTCTCTTCCAACCCTTCCTCAGTTGCATTATTATGGCATCCCTAGTGTGGTGCAGTCACATAAGTGCTTGGCTTTCATTGGGGAGACTTGGGTTCCTTTATTTGGGTACCAAGCCAGGATCAGAGGAAGGCATTACAGCCAGCTGAAACGAGTCAACTATTCCTTCCTATTGTAAAAGAACAAAAGCACAAAACAGGCCTCCATCATAATAAATTACCTTGGCATCGCTGGGTTTCCCCCCCTCTTTCTGCAAAGAACTAATAGACCTATAGAATATAGATTGCATTACTGTGGTGAAGAAGTCCTGGGAACACCCTCAGCGCAACTCTTTTTGTCATTTTGTGTTTCGTTAGCTTGTCTTGCTGAAATTTAGGTGTTGTCCTTTGTGGTTTATTAGTCATCTGCCAGAAGCAGAAATGGACAAAAGGAAATCAACTGGTTTCATTGTTTTCAGGTGACAGGATGAAATAAGAGGGAGTAGCTGCCTTTACAGAGAGACACTTTAAAAGGCAGAGAGTAAGAAATTTGTCTCCTTCGCAATATAGGTTCCAACAGGCTTCCTGTTGGAAAAGTCTATTGTTTGTTTGTTTTTAAGGGACAGACAAATCAGTCATTTTGGGCTCCTCTCAGTTTCTTGTTTTTCAGCTCTCCATATTTCTGCATCAACTTGTTTTTCGTTGTTGTTGTTGTTTTAACTCATGAAAACAGTCATCATTTTAGTGCAAGTTCCTCCTAATCTGCGCATCTCCCTGAAAATAAATCAGGACAAATGCTTGACAGATGGGTCACTTAGAGGCTCCCAATGACATGTTGCAGAACACATCTGCAAAACAAAATGGGAAATGGAAAAAAAGTCCTGGCTCTCTACCTACTGCTTTAGAAAATGACAAGCTTACAGAGCTGGACCATAAAGAAGGTTGATCGCCGAAGAATGGATGCTTTTGAATTATGGTGCTGGAGGAGACTCTTGAGAATCCCATGGACTGCAAGAAGATCAAACCTCTCCATTCTTAAGGAAATCAGCCCTGAGTGCTCACTGGAAGGACAGATCCTGAAGCTGAGGCTCCAATACTTTGGCCACCTGATGAGAAGAGAAGACTCCCTGGAAAAGACCCTGATGTTGGGAAAGATGGAGGGCACAAGGAGAAGGGGACGACAGAGGATGAGATGGTTGGACAGTGTTCTCGAAGCTACCAGCATGAGTTTGAACAAAATGCGGGAGGCAGTGGAAGACAGGAGTGCCTGGCGTGCTCTGGTCCATGGGGTCACAAAGAGTCGGACATGACTAAACGACTAAACAACAACAACATAATGGAAGCCAACCATTGTTACTCCAAAGATATACATTTTCCTAGGCTATTAATAAGTTCTTGTTCCTGTGTGCATAGGCTTGTGTTGCCAGTAAGGACCTACCTTGACTATTCATAGGTCTTGTCTGTTTGCATTGGCAAATCTCTTATGTTAACTGGCTTTTTGTTTTGCGCGGACAGGCAGAGACCCCTCCCCCTAACCCCAGATTGGCTCCCACGTGGAATAAAGACACACGACACTGTGTTATGGGATTAAAATTGGCCACAACTTTCTTTAAGATTCAGGTGTAGGGAGACCTTGTGGTGCAGTGGTTAAGAGTGGTAGACTCGTAATCTGGTGAACTGGGTTTGATTCCCTGCTCCTCCACATGCAGCTGCTGGGTGACCTTGGGCCAGTCACACTTCTCTGAAGTCTCTCAGCCCCACTCACCTCACAGAGTGTTTGTTGTGGGGGAGGAAGGGAAAGGAGATTGTGAGCCGCTTTGAGACTCCGTCGGGTAGTGATAACGTGGGATATCAAATCCAAACTCTTCTTCTTCTTGGCTTAGGCCTTGGGCATTTATTCTTCCCAGTCCCCAGCCAGGGATCTGGGGAACATCAGGGTTATCCAGAGTGAGTAGGGATTGGACTGGCTCTGGAGAACGTCTGTTCAAGCAGAGAATCCGCCCCCCAAATTGCCACAACACGGGGGAGACCAATGGCAGCCTCTAGGCGTATGGCCAATGACTCCCCTCAGAACAACCCTTTTAACGGGGAACCCTGGGATCACCACTGTAGGGGAGGTGTGGATCACCGCTTCATGCTCCTCCCCCCTCCCCATTTTAGAGAAGAAAGACTAAAAGATTCCACACAAAGCCTGAAACCGCCAAAGTTGTGACGTTTTGCTATGGGGAAGGCAAAACCTGCCAATGCAGAGAAATTCCTTTCCAGCCCTTCAACAGTGACCAATACGTAGCAGTGCCAACATACCTGTGAAGAAGTAGTTAACCTGCAAAAGAAAGCTTAACTGAGGGAGGGGAGGGTGGGGGGAAACTCTGGAGCCGACTGTGATCTCCCAGGTAAGTTCCACCCTCTGTTGTGTGAGTAGGGAAGTCCCACCCCCTACCTGGCCAACTCCCTTGGCAACGCCTTCCCCACCGGGATTGGTTGACTGTCCAAGGTTGGGCGGGAACCTCCAGGTATCCAGCCTGGGAGGGGGGGGCGATGCCAGGCAATACTGCTAGGAGCCGTGTAGGATCAGGGGTGCTGCGTGAGACCACGCAAAGTACGCCCCCCATTTGATGTGGGGAGCGGTCATTACTGAATGTGCTCATCCCTGAGGTTAACGATTGTTGTTGATCTTGTTCTTTCACCTCCACCAGGTTGTTGTTTTTCCTGCCTTCCAAAAAGAGAGACCCAGAAGTTAGGTGTACTTTGAATTTTTCAGTTTTGACATAGTGACGGATTCATCAAGCTAAATTTAGTATGTGACCTGCATTCTGGAGTAAATTCAGCCCTCTGATCAAGCAGGATTCCTGATCGCAGGGAGGATTCTAGACAGGCTCATTCAAGCATCCTTAGAATCTCTCAATGTGGGAAGGTCTCAAGTGGATTCAGTCCTCCAGGTAAAGGGGCACCCCTGTTCCTTCCCTCCTGTTAGCCCACATAAGGACTTTGCACTCGATACTATTTACCCCAGCTCCAGTGCACTCTCGCCGCTGGAGTTTGCTTCAGGATGAGAACATAAATCGTGCAGCGGCAGAGTGGCAGCAGCAGGAGGCCCCATTAGCTAAAGTGGTGCTTCAGGTTAAGAACAGTTTCATGTTAAGAACGGACCTCCGGACTGAATTAAGTACTTAACCCGAGGTACCACTGTACCTCATGAGCAGAATTGTTAAAGGGGGTGGATAACTGAAAGAATCACCGTATAAAGGAACCAAACCTATAACGCAAAAAAAAAAAAAAAAAAACCACAACCGAGGACGAATTAAAGTGAAATCACACTGTATTCCTGAAGTAAGCTAAGTTGAATCTATTCATGTTATTTACTATCTTGCCTTAAATAAATCTTTATTGTTAATTTAAAGAAAACCTGTCTGAGACTCCAACTTACTATTTACTCCCTCACAAAGGTCCCCTGCAGGCAGTGGCGAAGCGTGGGTTGTCAGCACCCGGGGCAAGGCAAGTAATTTGCGCCCCCTAACCCGTGGATTTGCGCCCCCTAACCCTAACCCCCAGATGTTGCGCCCGATGCGGCCGGTCCCCCCTGCACCCCCCACGCTACGCCACTGCCTGCAGGGCATTCTGGGCTAAACTTTTAAGGGGAAAGGTAGAGAGACCATCAGTTGAAGGGTTGTTTAGGGGGGTGGGGGCAATTTATCTAAGTGAGAGCGGGCCCAATGGCATGAGAGGAAAAAGTGCTGCCACGCCTGTCACTGCAGTCCACAACGCTGTTGGAGTTGAGTAAATATACCACAGCTATGTGAGGAAAGACATAATTAGGTGAGACTGCTGGTTGAAAGGATGGAGAAAACCCAAGGTTTATTTCTCGTGGCAAACAAAGCCATTCTAAGGGTAGATTTTAGATGCAGCAAAGATGGATCCAGGATGTGAACACTAACAGATGTTAGAGGTCTGCTCTGGTCAGACCTCACCTGGAGTACTGTGTCCAGTTCTGGGCACCACAGTTCAAGAAGGACACTGACAAACTGGAACGTGTCCAGAGGAGGGCAACCAAAATGGTCAAAGGCCTGGAAACGATGCCTTATGAGGAACGGCTAAGGGAGCTGGGCATGTTTAACCTGGAGAAGAGGAGGTTAAGGGGTGATATGATAGCCATGTTCAAATATATAAAAGGATGTCATATGGAGGAGGGAGAAAGGTTGTTTTCTGCTGCTCCAGAGAAGCGGACACGGAGCAATGGATCCAAACTACAAGAAAGAAGATTCCACCTAAACATTAGGAAGAACTTCCTGACAGTAAGAGCTGTTCGACAGTGGAATTTGCTGCCAAGGAGTGTGGTGGAGTCTCCTTCTCTGGAGGTCTTTAAGCAGAGGCTTGACAACCATGTGTCAGGAGTGCTCTGATGGTGTTTCCTGCTTGGCAGGGGGTTGGACTCGATGGCCCTTGTGGTCTCTTCCAACTCTATGATTCTATGATTCTAAGATGCTCATACTGATGCTGGCTGAACTGGAGAAGAAGCAGGAAGGAAGTAAAGGCTGAAAAGAAGTAATCGCCTTCACCAACAAGATGCTCCTAAAAGATAATGAATCAGTGAGAAGGGAGAACTGGTTGTCTTTCTGTCTGTCACCTCCCACTGGTTCAGATACCGAATTGCACTGTTGCATTACTCCCCCAGTGGGTGGTTGTATACCAAGATCTCAGTCACCATTCCTTCACTCACCTGGGGCACATGTAGGGGGGGAAAGGCAGGGATAACATGATCAAGGGAAGGGTTTTCAATCATGTGTCAAGTAATCACATCTAGAATCAATCTCGGTGGAATCTACACACACATTACAAAAATGCTGTGAAAATGCTTTTCTAAAAAAAAGTTTTGAAAAACGCATTGAATTTTGCATAGCTCACTTTCGCCATCTAGTGTCACACTTGTATGTTGCACTTTACAATGCATTTAAAACGTTTTATTTGCAGCTGTGTAGCCGAGTCCCTAGATTGAAAGCAGCATGAAGAGGAAGACCCTGAACGATTCCACATTGGGAAACTACATTTCTGCACCGCAAAGGAGATTAGGAATTAAGTAGCCTACAATTCAGTTCTCCACATTTCTGAAGCAATATGCATTTTAAAAAAAAATCCTTGTCAGCATTGTAGATTGTAGTACTGATTTCTCCTAATAAACGTGTTTTGTGTGCAGTTTTGCTTAACAAAGTTTGCAAGTGATTGAAAGTGAATAATAATAATAATAATTTATTATTTATACCCCGCCCATCTGGTATTTTAGTATGCTGTTTTCACCAGTATATCTACTTTCTGCACCCTCTCCTCTAATGTATGCATTGTTGTACAGTGATTTGGTTGGAGGGCTGCATGACAAAATCTGAAAATGTGCACATTTCGAAGGAAAACTATTGGTTCAAGGAGTGAACATTTAAATAGTTTCCCATCAAACTGCAAACAAGGAAGCATTTCTGCCCTCTTCTTTCACAGATGTCCTAATCAAGCCAAAGGATTTACCTCACAAATCTCATCAAAATGAATGGGCGTGCATAGAAGAATATGACAATTGCACTCTTTTACAGATCCTTCACACCTCTGTTGGCTCATACAAGAGAGCTTGCAACAATTGTGACCAAAGGCTCTCGCTTTCTTCCCCTCTTAAACTTCCAGCTTGGTAACTTGTACCTGAAGATGAATGGTGTTGATGGGGCTAAGCAAGGTGAATTCTTGGATGTGTGACAGTGGAATTGCACAAGAGACGAAGGAACAAAACTTCTGCAAATTATCAAGGCAGACTATGGCTAATTATCACCTGCCTGTCGTACACATTTTAACTAGCTACTCCCTGGTGTACATATGTAAGGAGACTGAGAAGCCATATTTTGGTCCTGTCAGGGACTGGTCTGAAGAGGGGGGGCTGCGAAATGCCCTCTCCCACTTTCGGAGGGGGAGGGGAAAGTCCAAAGCCCCCGTTCTCCAGTAGCTGCAAGAAGCGACAGAGACAGGACTGATTTACGACAGGACAGAGAACTGCCAAGTTTCGAGGTATTGAGAGAAGGAGGGGGAGATGGAGAACAGAGAGCAGACACATCCTTAGAGAGCCTGGGAAACCCACCCACGCCTTCTCCAAGGACACGCCGGTCCATCAGGAGTCAAGAGCAAAGAATGCGGAGATATGTGACTCCTGAGATTTTCCGTAAGGACATAGGATGTTGTTGGGGAAGGAAAAGGAGGGGCTCACTGAGCAACGTCATACTGTTGTTGTTGTTTAGTCGTTTAGTCATGTCCGACTCTTCGTGACCCCATGGACCAGAGCACACCAGGCACTCCTGTCTTCCACTGCCTCCCACAGTTTAGTCAAACACATGCTGGTAGCTTCTAGAACACTGTCCAACCATCTTGTCCTCTGTTGTCCCCTTCTTCTTTTGTCCTCCATCTTTCCCAACATCAGGGTCTTTTCCAGGGAGTCTTCTCTTCTCACGAGGTGGCCAAAGTACTGGAGCCTCAGCTTCAGGATCTGTCCTTCCAGTGAGCACTCAGGGCTGATTTCCTTCAGAATGGATAGGTTTGATCTTCTTGCAGTCCATGGGACTCTCAAGAGTCTCCTCCAGCACCAGAATTCAAAAGCATCAATTCTTCGGCGATCAGCCTTCTTTATGGTCCAGCTCTCACTTCCATACATCACTACTGGGAAAACCACAACTTTAACTATATGGACCTTTGTTGGCAAGGTGATGTCTCGTCATAATGGCATCCAAGTCTAGATTCGTTGTTCTGCTCCTCGACTGCTGAATAAAATCATTAAAAAAACCAATTTCCTTGTTTCATATATCTTGGATGCTACCAGGGGAGGAGAGAATCCCCCTTCCGTGGGTCTGTCTCTCGTTGGATGCAAGCGAAGCACCCCCCAAAGGAATGTGGCAGGTCCAGCCTGCTTGCTGCCAGCTTGCCTATCAGAACACAAGTCAGGCATGAAAGCGACAGAATACAATCACTGGTATAGTCTAGTTTGGGTTCCAGTAATTCAGAGTGTGTGCTGCAGATGCCTATGGCTCTTGTTTGTTGTTCCGCTTGACAATTTGGGCAGGATTCTTGAAGAGGTGCAGCGGACCAGGTGACAGCTCAACCTTTCCCCCCTCATCCTGGCTGATTAAATCTGCTAAACTGGGACTGTCTGGACAACAGATGTAATTGCTACCTTGGTGACAGAGGGTCATGTTCCAGCTGCTCTAAGGGAGGCAGCAATGTGTTCTGTATTCAAGACACACCCACCCACCCATATAATTACCATTCATTCTCAAATAGTCCATTGTTAACCACTGGAGGCCTGTAAACTCTTAATGAAATTCTTAATCTCAGGGTCGTGTGTTGAAGCCGCACATTGGGCAAAAATATTCTTGCATTGTAGGGGGTTGGACTAGATGACCCTCGTGGCCCCTTGCAGCTCGAGAATTATTTTTCGCTCTATAAGACGCACCTGACCGTAAGACGCACCTAGTTTTTAGAGGAGGAAAATGAGGGGGGGGGGGGGAAATATTCTTAATCAAATGTTGTTGAAGAGGCTTTGCACGGCTATCGCTGAAGCCAGAACAGCAAGGAGGATTGCAGCAATCCCTCTTGCTGTTCTGGCTTCAGCGATAGCTGCACAGCCTGCATTCGCTCCATAAGATGTGTTATGTACTGAAGTTCTCACCCTGGGCCAGCAGGGGGATACTGTAGATAGTTATGCAAATAAGGGATCGAAAGTGACGTTCAGTGATTGGATAGTTTTAGAAAGTTGTTACAGTTACACTGTACTGGAGCTCTATATAAGCAGGCTGGCTGGACCCTTCAGCTCAGTCTGTTCTGGCCTCTGAATAAACAAGAGCTGTTTGAAGAATCGCTGTGTCGCCTGATATGTTCACCCACAACTTAACAAGATGCACCCACATTTCCCTTTACTTTTTAGGAGGGGAAAAGTGTGTCTTATACGGCGAAAAATGTGGTATATTATTCCAACCTCACTTTGCCCATAGCCAGACCCTGCCTGCCTGCCTATTGTCCTTCTTAGATAGTCTCAGGGTAGACCTCTTAGTAGAGAGGTCTATGGGCACAGAAGCAGCGGCAAACAAAGGTGTCATGACACCAGGGGCAGCAGACTGCTACATACAGCACATGCGCTGTGCATAGTGATGCTGCACATGCGCTGTACATAGTGGTTTGCTGGTGGCGCTGCTCCAGCGCCGTACGGACGGTGCCGGGATTCTCTGCTTGCAGCTGCAGCTGTGAACGGAGGATCCTCCGTTTGCGGCTGTAGTGGCAACGGAGGGATCCCAGCGCCATCCGTATGACGCTCGAGGGGCGGCGGTGGCAAACTGCTATGTACAGCGCATGTGCGTCGTCATCATGTACAGCGCATGCGTGCGACGCTGCACCTGCGCTGTACATAGCGGTTTGCCACCGGCGCTGAGATCAGCCGCGAGCAGAGGATTTTCCACATGTGGCTGCAGTGGCGCGGTGGCTGCTCGCGCTGCTGCAAGCCCCCGCGGGGTGCCTTCTTGTCACACACCCCAGACATGGCACCCAGGGTGCACTGCCCCCTCCATTGTGACACCACTGCACAGAAGTAGAATTCGTCAGCTCCTCCTGTAATTTGGCCCACGCTCCACATACCATTTGCCATCCTGCCTTCTGCCCTACTAGCCCCAATGAGCACTGAGTGGATGCAAAGGAATGGGGGGGGCAACCAGCTGGGGAACCACCGAGGGGAGAAGGCTCAGAATCTGGGGAGCGGTGGTGGGACAATGATGAGTGGTCAGAGGGAGAACAGGGAGAAACCTGGGAAGAGGAGGTGTCGGAAGCTGAAGAGGAAACAGGTCTGAGTGAGCTGGGAGAGTCTGTGGCAGAGAGAAGTACAGAATTAGAGGCAGAAGTTGAAGCTGGGGGGTAGGAGGAGAGAGGATAATAAAATAATAATAATAATAATAATAATAATAATAATAATAATAATTTATTTATACAACTCTGCGTGGCTCCCAATTGAGTGTTAAAAACAACACAGCATTAAATATTAAAAACTTCCCTAAACAGGGCTGCCTTCAGATGTCATTTAAAGATAAGATAGCTGCTTATTTCCTTCACATCTGAAGGGCAGGTGCCACTACCAAGAAGGCCCTCTGCCTGGTTCCCTGTAACCTCACTTCTCGCAATGAGGAAACCGCCAGAAGGCCCTCAGCGCTGGATCTCAGTGTCCGGGCTGAACGATGCGGGTGGAGACGCTCCTTCGGGTATACAGGACTGAGGCCTCCCCAGCCACTCTGGGCAGCTCCCAGCAGGATATTAAAAACACCATAAAACATCAAACATTAAAAACTTCCCTAAACAGGGCTGCTTTCAGGTGTCTTCTAAATGTCAGGTAGTTGTTTATTTCCTTGACATCTGACGGGGGGGTGGGGCGTTCCACAGGGCAGGCGCCACTACCAAGAAGGCCCTCTGCCTGATTCCCTGAACCTCACTTCTCGCAGGGAGGGAACTGCCAGAAGGCCCTGGGCGCTGGATCTCAGTGTCCGAGCTGAACGATGGGGGTGGAGACGCTCCTTCAGGTCTACAGGACCGAGGCCTTTTAGGGCTTCAAAGGTCAGCACCAACACTTTGAATTGTACTCGGAAACGTACTGGGAGCCAATGCAGATCTTTCAGGACCAGTGTTATGTGGTCCTGGCGGCCACTCCCAGGGCAGAGATGAGTCAGGCTGGTAAAGAGTCATGGGTGTCTCCTCTCCCTGTTTGTCCCCCAGAACCAGAAGAGGCATGAAATGGGAGGAGCAAAACAGGAATCCAGGCACAGTCTCCAGTTGTTTTTTTTGAGGGGACACCCTGGAGAGGAGGGGACTGTGCTCCTTAGGGCTGACACTCCTGTGCAGACTGCATTTTTGCTTTAAAAAAAGAGAGTTAACTCCGAGTGACATGGTGTGATTTACTGCTGGCTCACTCCTGATATTTAACGTTTAAAGGCTATGTTATGGGAAAGAGCACATGGAGATTTTTTGTGAGAGCGACAGCGTACAACTGCCCACAGCCAGCTCTCCCAACTCTTTTCATCCAACCAGGGAATAGTAAATCTAGCACTTGCTGGGCGCTTGCTAGCTACTTAAAGCACTCAGGGCACTGCCCTGGGACAGGAACTTGCATAAAGTTTGCATATGCTCATTTATATGCATAGCTTCCTCTGGGAAAGCAATATGGTAGGCAGCTGGGATCACAGTGATACTGCATTTTTTTAAAAAAAAATTTAAATAATATTTATTAAATGTTTTATAGTTATAGAAAGAAAAAAAATAAGGAAAAACAATACATAGATTCAACAGACAATACATCAACGATGAAAAAGATACAATACAGCAATACAACAACAACAAAAAAAAAAACATTTAAACACACATCCAAGTTTCATATCAATATCTTTCATTTGCTTATTTCCTCGACTTCCTCGCACTTCCTTTTTTGTATTCTAGTTCAAATTAGCTGGTTCAACAAATCCTTTCCCTCTTCTTCAGTTTTTGTTCTATAATTTATCCTAACACAATTTAACCTTAAATTTTCCACTTTGACACATTGAGAATTAATATTCATATAGTTCTTAATAACACTTCTGCTAAAACCATATAACTACAGTGATACTGCATTTTTTAGTTTGTCAAACTGCCTTATAACCTAGCAAAGTAAAAAAAAAAAAGTTTACTGAAAGGTAGTGATAGAGGCCGGATATCTGGACAATGGTAGTGCTGTATATGTAGTTGCTTTCAGTTGTAGACAAAGCATGGGTAGACTTTGCAAGGGGCGAAATATTGCAAGGGTTAAGTAGGGACAGAGCAGCCAAAGCCGCCTTTTCCTACATTCCTCATTTCTGTTGCTTCTCATTCACTCTTAGGTTAACCTCCCGGAGCGGCTGCGCCGCATTGTACCAGGGCCTGTGGCTGTAGCACCACCTAGTGCAGCACTATGATAAAAGGGCAACGCACTACTGTACCCTAAGCAGAGCACAACTTGGATTTAGGGTAGAAACTTCATCTCTGCCCTGGAGAAAGATCAGGGAGAGGAAACTGAAGGCAGTATTGTTGCTGAAATATACTCATAGACGAGAGTGGATTTCATGCTCTTTATTCAGCTCATAGTGGTGAGGAGGAGGAATGGAAGTTCCCCCAGAATGTCTGCTTTATATACATTATTTACACAATGGGCCCCATGTGATTGGCTAATTCCGGGATTCTCCTGTAGGCCAATCAGGTTACGGATTCACTTCCACCTGGATCTGGATTGGTGGCTCCTGTGGACCAATCAGACTGCTGCATTCTGGATCCTATTGTTCTAGGACCAATCAGACTGCTGCATTTTGGATCCTATTCCACTCAGTACATAACAGTTGCTTTTGCTCTTAGACGTGCTGAGAGTTGACCCTTCCATTATCTCACTCCCTCACCCATTCAGAGGAACAAAGGGCTGGAATATTATTATTATTATGAAGTCCAGGTTCAAACTGTTTCTTGCTCTTCCTTACCTCATAATCCCATTTTATGTGGTGTAATCTGGGCTCCCCCCCTTTTTTTAGCAGCACCTGCCCCTCTCAGGTACCTGACCATCCTCAGCAAAGCCACTTGTGGTTCAATCAGGGCCGGATTTGGGTTTGATGAGGCCCTAAACTCCTGAAGGTAATGGGGCCCTTTGTATGTCCAGCTGTCCTTTGTCATGTTACGGTAAAATCCGGGTGCAAGGCTGCTCTGCCACCCAGCTCGTCGGATCTAAGTCCGCGGGTCCCTGCGGAGGAAAATGAGCTCAGCCAGAGACAGGAGCAAACTGCAGAAGATCCAAGTTTATTGCGCAACAGGTTCAAGGCGAGATTGAACAGCGAGAAAGGGGTGACATGAACTTTTGAAACTTCCCTCCATGTCCCAGAATACAGTGCAAAATACATCCCAGTTACATCATGAATACATTAAGAAGAGGTTGAGTTACACAGATTACATCATGAATATATTAAGAAGAGGTTGGGTTACACAGGATTAACATATGGAGGAGGGAGGGGGGAATATGCAGAGCTGGAGATATGCGCAGATAAGCACATCCTGAGTACCGGTGATGAGAAGACAATGGTCCATGTATGCATAGTCTGCCACCTGGCATTGCCCAGAGGAAAGGCTTGGCAGAGTGATTTGACAGGATTAGGGTTTTGACACCTTGCTTGAGGGATTATGGAGGACAGGGGAGGTGTCATGGAGTCTTGGAGAAATTGAGCAAATTGGCACGTTGATTTTCTATGAATTTTATAGATTTTAGTCCCTTTGACATTGACAATTGGAAATAAATGGATATATTGTAGCGAAGAAGGAGGTGAAGAAGACATGCCCCCCCCTTCCGTATCAGTCAACAACAAATTGTCGCTGTTTTTTGTTATGCTATATGCTAATTTATGGACCTAATAGGTATCTAAAGCCATTTGCCACTGTTGCTATATGTAGGTTTTATTTTATTTGTTTTTTATCTTATATTTTGGAAATGTACACCCAGTTTTCCGCAATTAATTTTTTAGGGTGTTTCCCCTTACGGGGTATCCAAGAGCCCATATAGAGTCTTTACGTAGGTTCCCTGTTGGTAGGAGAGAATAACAGAGGCCAACCAGAGAATATTGAGAAGCAAAGCAGCTAGCGAGCTTGATCTTTATTGATCTGTTGCAACAGGGTGCTCCCCTCACCCGCAGGAAAGGAGGAGGGACCCAGAACAATGGCGTGCAAGGCCTTATATGGACTTTTGAAATTGCCACCCTGTAGATCAAGACCACCCCCAGGAACATCATACATACATCACAGAAGGGGTGTAACCTAAGACCCCCCCCCCAGATACATCATACCTACATCACAGAAAAGGCTGTCTAAAGCAGAAATTTAAATGTTTTTTTTTTCTCCTATCCTTGTTTATCTCCTGTCTGGCAGGTTACTTGATTGGATTGCCTGGGAAGCCTGGCCAGTCTTTTGTAATGATAAATACTTAGTTCCTGGGCCAGGTCACAGGCTCACACCCTATTCAAACACAGACATACCCTTAAGACAGGATTTGTGAAGGAAAAGACAATGGGGAGGCTTTTCCATTTTCCTTGACCTTGCAGAGGAAACATTTGGTCAGTTTGGGACAGTTTGGGAATCAAAATGGTTCCAAGTCGGTCTTCCTGTGCTGATCTATGTATGTGCTTGGTTGGTACACTTATGAACATTTAACATGTATCTAAGACCTCAAAATTCCTATCACGGGGGCCCCAAGAGAACGGGGCCCTAAGCTATAGCTGGTTTAGCTTACGCGTAACTTTGGCACTGAGTTCAATGGTGAATTCTGGATATAATGGAGATGTAAAAAATTTGGATGATTATAAAAGATGCAGGAGGAAATGATTTACAACAGGGCCCACAAAGAGGAGGAGAAAAGTCCAGGAGATTCCTCAGAATCTTGTTTGCATGTTGCATGTTGGATATGTAAATCTTTAATCTGAAAAACTAAATAAATAAATGAAATATACTCGGAGTCGAGAGTGGATTTCATGCTCTTTATTCAGCTCATAGTGGTGAGGAGGAATGGAAGTTCCCCCAGAATGTCTGCTTTATATACATTATTTACACAATGGGCCCCACGTGATTGGCTAATTATGGGATTCTCCTGCAGGCCAATCAGGTTGCGGATTCACTTCCACCTGGAACCTGGATTGGGTGGCTCCTGTGGACCAATCAGACTGCCGCATTCTGAATCCTATTGTTCTAGGACTAATCAGACTGCTGCATTCTGAATCCTATTGTTCTAGGACCAATCAGACTGCTGCATTTTGGACTCTATTCAACTCAGCACATAACAATAAATTTATAAATATATAAAAAGAAGAAGACATCTGAAGGCAGCCTTGTATAGGGAACCTTCAGAAGGCTTAATGCTTTATTGTGTTTTTTATATATTTGTAGGAAGTCGCTCAGAGTTCTAGCTCTATGGTTCTAGCTATCCATCTCTCTTAGGGGTTGTTGTTGTTTAGTCGTGTCCGACTCTTCGTGACCCCATGGACCAGAGCATGCCAGGCACTCCTGTCTTCCACTGCCTCCCACAGTTTGGTCAGACTCATGTGTGTAGCTTCGAGAACACTGTCCAACCATCTTGTCCTCTGTCGTCCCCTTCTTCTTTTGTCCTCCATCTTTCCCAACATCAGGGTCTTTTCCAGGGAGTCTTCTCATCTCATGAGGTGGCCAAAGTCTTGGAGCCTCAGCTTCACGATCTGTCCTTCCAGTGAGCACTCAGGGCTGATTTCCTTAAGAATGGAGAGGTTTGATCTTCTTGCAGTCCATGGGACTCCCGAGAGTCTCCTCCAGCACCAGAATTCAAAAGCATCAATTCTTCGGCGATCAGCCTTCTTTATGGTCCAGCTCTCACTTCCATACATCACTACTGGGAAAACCATAGCTTTAACTATACGGACCTTTGTTGGCAAGGTGATGCCTCTGCCTTTTAAGATGCTGTCTAGGTTTGTCATTGTTTTCCCCCCAAGATCTCTCAGGGGTGCCAACATGAATTAAGATATTGGGGTGGGGGTGTGGCCTCAGGTAAGCCCCGCCCCACATCACCAACCACATGACAGGGCGCACGCACACCATGTGAATGCCAATGCGCATCAGCTGGGTGTGGAGAGCAGCCCCCTCAAATATTTTATTGGGGGAGTTGGCTCCCAGGCTATCCATGGCTCTATATACACGCTCTACACTTTATTTTTATTATTTTTTATTAAATTTTCCACAATGATAACACAAACCACATAGCAGAATAATACACAGAAACAGAAAAAGAAGAAAAAAAGGAACAATAAACAGATAAACAATAACAAACTTAATTCTTCACAAATCCAACCTTTTAAACATCTTGGTTGACTTCCTCAAATCCCTCCCTTCTGAGTTTCCTCGCAATTAAAAGTAACAGCTTTCCAATATCATTATTAAACTAAAACAATTTCCAATTTTAGTCCATCTTATTCACTTTTCTTAACATTCTAAATCCCATTTATTTAATTATAGCTTAGTTTAATCCTAGGCCTATTTCAAAGTAATTTCTAATTTTTTATATTACAATATTTATTCAAATAGTCCTTAAATTTCCTCCAGTCCTCTGGAAACTCCTCTTCTTTCCGGTCGCGCACGCTCCACTTTCTAGCTCTATGGTGATATCCATATATCTATCTATCGGATCTCTTTGTCACTTCTCTAGCCGTAGACGCACTCTACCCTTTCGTAGCTCTACGGTGTGTTCTTGTTGTTGTTGTTTTCTGTACGCCATGAGGTAGCGGCGCCGCGCCCCGTGACGCCCTCGAGGGAAGCGAGGGCGAGGAGGCGGCGGCGGAACGCGACTTCGAACCTCGATTCAAACCGTTCGCAACCTCGCGTCTGTACGTTCTATCTCTATGGTGATCTTTTCATTTAGCCCACCCTCGCGCATGCGCGTGAGAGAGAGAGAGAGAGAGAGAGAGAGAGAGAGGAGAGCGTACGCCGTGAGGTAACGGCACTGCGCCCTGTGACGCCGCGCGAGCGCGAGAGAGCATGCGTACGCCGTGAGGTAACGGCGCCGCGCCCTGTGAGAGAAGAGAGCGTACGCCGTGACGCCACGCGCCGAAGGGGCTCCGTAGGGCCTTGTGGGAATTGTCGCGTAGGAAGTATAAAGCCGGGAAGGAGGGGGCGGGGCTTTCGGGAGGAGGAGGAAGAGGAGGCGGGGCCGTGAGGGGGGAAGAGCCTCCATTTTGCTCGGCGTCCTGAAGGGAGCAGCTCCTGAAAGGGCTCCGTCGCCCTCCCCGTCGCCTCCCTCGCGTCCTTCGGCTGCGCCGCTCCCTCCTCGTCTCCCGATACTCCTCCGCCTCCAGAGAAAGCCGCCGCCGTCGCCGCCGGTTCTTCTTCCTCCGCCGGGGACGACGACGATGGCGGCCGAGAGCCGGGAGGAAAAAGGTACCGCCGGGTTTTCCCCTCACTCCCTAGGCCGCTCGTTGCCATGGCAACCGGGGCTGGGGGGGGGGAGCAGCGGCGAAGGCCCAGGGGATGTGGGGAGGGCGGGGGGGAGAGAGGCCTGAGGGGCTTTACGAAGGAAGGCGAGGGGCCTTACTGCTGCCTCCCCCCCCCCAGGGAAAAGTGGGCGGGGGCGATTTAATTGCCTTGTAATGAACTGTTACTCGCCATCAGCCTCCGGGGGGGGGGTCACGCGTTTGGGAAAGTGGGGCGGGGGGGCAGTAAGGCAAGGGATGGCCGTTTAATAGGCCTTGAAATACTGGTTCTCAGCCGTTGGGGGTCACGTTGGGGAAGGGGGGGGCATAGGTTGGGGGCTGGATGGAAAGGCAACGTTGTTGGTTGCCAGGCTTGGGAAAGCAAGGGGGAGGCGTAGGGTGGGGGCTGGCGCTTTTTAAGGGGGCCAAAATGAAATCTTGCTCACCACCATCGTCATTTTGGGGGTGTTTTATTTGTTTACTGGATTTATATACCGGTTTGCAGAACAAATTCAAAATATAAAACCGCAATGTATATAATCGGAGTAAAAGCAACCCAATAACACATAGACACACAAACCCAGTTAAAACCAGTCTGGAGGCAGCTTACAAGATGAAAAGTTTTGCGTACACAACCGGTTTGGAACAGTTGACACCTAAATCGTAACAATATATATAAAAAAGGAAAAAAGTTATATCACTTGTTGTTGGCATCTGTCTATCTTAGAAGACAATGGAGGAGGGTGCATTTGGGGTTGAGGTCAAGCTGCAGGATAGTTAAAGCAACAAACCCGCAACAAAAATGCCCCAGCCCATTGGTGCAGTCCAGCCATTGGTCTCAAGTAGGAAACATTTTAAGCTTTCCTTTTAAAATTGGTTAAAATAGATAAAACATATAAAAAGTACACATCCAAACTGAACAGTTTCTGCATACTAATAATCATACTAATATCTAAAAATTAGAATTGATGTTAATAACAGCAACAGACCCCTCCAGCGAAACATCCTAAGCAATGGTGCAGTCTAGCCATTGGTTTCAGGTAAAAAATGTCTGCAGGCTGTTTGTGATTTAAGATAATGATTTTTTTTAAAATTAAAAAACCAACCTGTTTTTTAAACAGTCTTCTAGTGAGTTTTGGCTGATTACTTTATCCTCCTCCCTCACATTCCGTGAATATTAGCTATTAATCCTGGAAAATAAAGTTAAAATGCTGCTGTGTTCCGATAACATCTCAGTAAGACTTGTAACTGCCATGTAAGATGGACCACTTCCGTTTTCCTAATGCAGATGAGACTCTGAGGATGGGAGGATAGTAGTGTACCTAAGACCAGTCAGTAAGTTCTTGGTTGGCCTTATGTTTGAGCCAAAAGTATCTTGGCTATATTATAAAGTTCACACGCTTGGCTGCTATGTTAAACTAGCTTTCTGTTTTTTCATATATATATACACACATAACTCTTAGGCAGGGATATTATACTAGTGACCCCTCCACTGATTCAGCTGATTCTGACTAGATTTGTGTGTTTCCCTTCTAGTTGGTGTAAAAGCAAAACAATAAAACAGCTGATCTGTGTTATTCCCATGTCATGAGATGAAGTACAGCTCTGCAGCGCTTGAAGCTTTTTGTTTGCCTGTGTTAGAGATTAGGTTTATGTTACTGTGCTATTCAGCATTTATTCAAACTGCATTACAGAATAAGATAAAACAGTGGAGGAAATGTGGGGAGCAAGAAGGTATCTGAGGTTAGAGGTGAAGGCTGCAATTTGAAACATACAAGATTTGATTTAAATGATGTAAAGTCTGACAGGACGACTTAGTAAATCTGGGTACCATTGAGCTGCTTACAAATATAGAAGACAGGGTGGACAATAATATGGTGAAGCAGGCTTACCTTACAAGAGGGCTGAACTAATACTTGGATGGTTTTAAAAGAGGATTAGACAAATTAATAGAGGATAAGGCTATGTTCTACATCCATTTTTGGAGGCTATGTGCCTCTGAATACCAGTTGCTTGGAATAACAAGTGAGGAGAGTACTGTTGTGAGTTCTGCTTATGGGGTTTGTATGGCCATTTCTTTAAACATTGTGACAATGGGATTTTCATAGAGTTGGAAGGGACCACAAGGGTCATTTAGTCCAACCCACTGCAATGCAGGAATCTTTTGCTCAATGCGTGTCTTCAACCCACGACCCTGAGAATCTCTTTCTCTACTGACTGGGCTATGCTGGGCTAGGTGGGACTTTTGCCTGATCAAGCCGGTTATTACATTCTTTTGACCCTGTTTAACAATGCAGCTTGACCACTGGCATAATTATGTATTGTTTATGTACATACTTGTTTCCTAAATAGATTAGCTTTAGAAATCCCGTTAAAACAAGAGGGACAGCTTCTATTGAAAGCTTGCTTTTTGCATCTAATAGGAGCAATATGACTGCAGAGCAGTGACTGCAGCAGTTCTGCATTGTGTGTGCTGAAGGGAATTTTATCTTGCATGGCCTGGTTTATGTAGAAATATATTGATGAGTATGAAGCAAACGGAGCGATAGTATATCTACCAGCTGCATACTGGGGCACTATGTATTTAAAGGAGTAGTAAGTATCATGGACATTCCACCCAAAATTTATGCTGGCCTTCAGGTATTTGAGGTCTACCACATCTCCATAGCTCTGTTGTTATGTCTTTGCAGTTGTATCTAAGAGGCTCCTGTAAGCACGACAAGGAAAGGTCCTGAACTGGTCATAAGCCATCCTACTGTGGGCCTTTTCCAAAATATAGGTTAGGGTATTGTATGCAGTAATTAATTTTATTGGCAATTACTCTAGGAGATAACAGTTGCTTGCTTAAGATAAACTGCTACAGATTTTATCATCTAAATGGCACACCAGTAAAATACAGTGGTACCTCGGGTTAAGTACTTAATTCGTTCCGGAGGTCCGTTCTTAACCAGAAGCTGTTCGTATCCTGAAGCACCACTTTAGCTAATGGGGCCTCCTGCTGCCGCCGGGCCGCCGGAGCGTGATTTCTGTTCTCATCCTGAAGCAAAGTTCTTAACCCGAGGTACTATTTCTGGGTTAGCAGAGTCTGTAACCTGAAGCGTCTGTAACCTGAAGCGTATGTAACTCGAGGTACCACTGTACACTGTTCAAGAACAGAACCGGTGCTCAGAAAAATTGTTTCAGATGCCCTGTCATCCTAAAAGCATTAGGGTGTTTTAAGAAGAAGAAGAAGAATGTTTACAAACACAAAAGGTAGAGCTGTATACTACAAGATGTTTGGTGGTTTAATTAACAAAGTCACCTCCAAAAGATTCTTCGGCTTGGGCAGTCTTCCAATAAGAGACTGTGCTTCCTTGCAGTCCTATGTCTAATGTGTGGATGGTATGCATTGTTAATGAAACACAGTGGTGGTGGGGGATAAATGGAGCTCTGGTCATTCAGAACTCCAACACTTAAGGGGTGTTTTGTTCAGAAGTCAAGATAGGGCAAGTGCAGATAATGGAAGACAAATGCTCCTGATGTCTCATATCCAGAAGGCTGCAGGTCTCTGGCACTAGCTGAACCTTCCAAAGTCATCATCAAAAACAAATTCCTGTGAAGAACATTAAAATAGGAGTGGTGTTAAGTTAGGTCCAGATTTAAGATTGTTGCCACTTAGGCGTGGTGAGAAAACCAGGAATGCCTCAAGGCAATTAACTATCTTCAGTTTGAAAATACTTTCTCCCCCACCCCCAATAGATCTGAGTTTCAAGAGACCATTGGATTGAGGTCCCAGCCATACCCCACCCCAACAGTTGCCATTAGTTGAATATTGTCTGGATTAGGTTTTAGTCTGTATACCTGTATCATTGAGAAATAATTGAGAAGCTCTTGAAAACCAAAGAGCCCAGAGAAGCCAGACGAAATAAAAAAGAGAAATGTAACTGATTTTTCAAGGCAGCTCCATTTTTAATGGAGTTTTGTACACCACATTAACTGTAGTTGAATCTTTGGAAAGCTCTTTGAACTTGATTGTAGATAATTAAATTTAATAATGTATGTCTGTAGTTAGTAATGGCTTTGTACTAGTCAACACTTGATTTGTTAAAACAAATCAAAACTGCTCAAGGAGATAGAATTATGACACAAATTCTTGCTGTGGTCCATCTTAAAGTAAAATGATTGCCTGAAATGGAAATTTCAGGAATTGCAGTCCCTCCTGTTGCATGCCAAACCACTTTCAACATTGAAGGAAGTCTGAAAAGGTGTTCATGATATGACAGTAGGGATCTGATTGTGTTTTTTATTGCTTTTAGATATGCTGTAAGCCGCCCAGAGTGGCTGGGGAAACCCAGCCAGATGGGTGGGGTATAAGTAAAATAATTATGATTATAATTCTAAAAATGGAAAAGTAAAAATCTATGTGACCAGTTGTTGGGATCCTAGTCCATATCTTTACAAGCCTTTAATTACACCTGGATGCTTGAGAAGAAGAGATTAGACAGAAGGGGGAGGTATCCTCAACTGTTTGACTCCTCCCTTTATAGAACTTGTTCTTCAAGAACCACTCCACCTGGCTGTATTTTCAGGAAAGGTGACCTAGGTCCCTTATTGGAATCACTGCTCTGTGACTAATATAGCAAATACTACAAGAAGTATGGGGCATCCTTGCCAGATTCCCCCAAAATATTATTACTTTTTCTAGTAGTGAATGATTGATATAAAATGTAGCTCTTTAATATACACAGCTCTAGGATGAATGGCTCTGCGAACCTGTGAAGGATCACAGGTTTTTTTGAGGAGGCTGTTCCTTACCTATGAAATTTCATGAGAGTAAAATCAGTGCAAACTCATCCTAGCCTCTATGCCTTCTTTGATAGTCCATGTTTGTCTAATTATGACCCAGTCTGTGGTGAGGAATAAATCTCAACTGACTGGTGTGAATAAAAGTTGCAGTTAACATATTAATCTAATTGCCATAATTGCATTAAACAGGTCTAAATCAGAGGTCGGCAAGGTTTACCTCGCCTGGGCCAGTTCACTCCAGCAGAGATCCTACTGTGGGCCAGATTGCATGCCTGTGATTTCTGGCAATTTCCAGCATCGCAGAAGCGAGTCCCTGCGCCGCGCTGCGCTGGTTTAGCGCAGTGCGCGGGGACTCACCAAGCAGGCAGCTCGGTTCGGGGGTGCCTCTTGGGTCGGTTAAACGACCCCCGTGGGCTGCTTGTGGCCCATGGGCCTTAGGTTGCCAACCCCTGGTCTAAAGCAAGCCTATAAGATTTCCCAGGTCAATTGTCCCTTATGTAGTTTAGAGATTAAAGCAACTGAAAGATAGATGAGAGGTTTGTCAGTGAATTTGCTTAAACCTGTAGTAGGGAGTTCATCCATTTCTTTCTTCTCCCCAATTTAAACAGTTTTGATTGGCAGTTATCCAAATTAGTCTTGTGAAAAACTGCCTTGCTATTCAGTTTTTCCTCTTAATTTTAGAAAAGCTTGAAATGGGTGGGCAGATGTAAGTGCTGAAAGAAAATGTGTGGGTATTGGATTTTAGTATCACTTTAAACCATTCTAACAACTCATTTGGTAAGAGCATTGCAGCGGGTTGGACTAGATCCTTTTGGTCCCTTCCAACTTTAGAACTTTGTGGTTCTAATACCATTAAAGCAAACAGTGCAGCTCTTCTGAATGCCATTTCTGAACCTTGTGTTTTGTTTACAGATGGCGAACTGAATGTTCTGGATGATATATTGACTGATGCACCTGATCACGATGATGAACTGTATAACCCTGACAGTGAGCAAGATAAAAGTGAGAAAAAGGGTATGCTACTTTACTAGTCGGGTGCCCTTTTGAAAAGGTGGACAGCAAGATCAGCCAGCAAGCTTGAGGGCTGCTGCCAGGGTGCACAGAGACTTGTGCATGCCCACTGGGGAGCCCCTCTTTTTCCTAAGAGCTCTTTGCTCTGCATTACAAATTCCTTTTGAAGTATCCTTATCTCCCTACCACATTTGATTTTTTTCAAAGGCAATGTGAGCTATTAAAGTAAAATATTGACATGTCACATACAGTGGTACCCCGCAAGACGAATGTTCGGAAGACGAAAAACTCGCAAGACGAAAGAGTTTTTCGTTTTCTGAGGTGCTTCGCAAGACGGATTTCCCTAAGGGCTTGCTTTGCTAGACGAAACGGCCCTGCCTCTCGTGTCATGGCGATGGTCACTGCACGCACGCACGCTCGCTTCCCCGCTCCTCTGGCTCCCTCCCACCTTCCCGCTGACGGTTAGTGCCTCGCACCGCTGCCCACCCCCCTCACGCGCTCCCCTCAGAGAGCCGTTGCCGCCAGCGCCTCTCTCTCCCTGGAGTCGCGCTCCTGAGCCCCGCCGCCCTCCAGCAGCCGCATCGCACGGTGGCCACAACTTGCGGGTGAGTCTGAGGTACCAGCTGCGGCAGCTGTCCTGCTTCTCCCCGCCCCTCCCCACCGTTGTCAGTGTTTAAATGCAGTGGTGCTTTGCAAGACGAAAAAACTCGCACAACGAAAAACTCGCGGAACGAATTAATTTTGTCTTGCGAGGCACCACTGTGTGTGCAAAGAACCTGCTGTGCCAATACCTTGGTTGTAGCCTTTATATCTGAATGTTTTTAAAGGCTTTCAGATCCTTTGTGGAATATGGCATGCCAAACAAAACAGTACAGTTTGCTAAAAAGCAAGTACTGTCATTGCTTACAAAATATTAACAAGTTGAAATAGTTTTCCTTCCTCAAGCATGTAATCTTGGCTCTTTGGCTATAGAAATACATAGGGAGCTGTCTTTCTCCTGAGGAAGCCAGAAGCAAGGTTCTATTTCAGCTCATTTCCCAAGTCAACTTTCCACAGCCTGGCGCCCTTCACATGTTAATGGAATGCAACTCCCATAATCCCTGACCATTGTCCATACTGGCAGGGCCCAGTTGGAGTTGTGAGTCCAGTAACATTTGGAATGATACTACACTAGGGTTTGGAAGGGCTGTGCTGTGTTTTGGTCTTTTAAGTCATTCCAGCGATTGGTCGTCAGTTTTCTCATCATTAAATAGTGAGAGATACAGTGGTGCCTCGCAAGACGAAATTAATTTGTTCTGCGAGTTTTTTCGTCTTGTGAATCTTTTCGTCTTGCGAAGCACCACTGTGTATTGACGGTTTCCTATAGGAATGCATTGGCAGTTTTTTAAAAAAGGTGCAAGACGTTTTCGTCTTGCGAAGCAAGCCCATAGGGAAATCCATCTTGCGAAGCAACTCAGAAAACGAAAAACTCTTTCGTCTTGCGAGTTTTTCGGCTTGCGAGGCATTCGTCTTGCGAGGTACCACTGTACTAGGATTTCCAAGGAGGCAGTTTATTTAACACAACACCCCGGTTTTAAACCTAATAGCTTTATGTGCTTTGTCTCATGCTAAATGTGAAAAAAGTTTGCTCATCATGTTTTCTGAAGATAGCTTTAGCAGCATTTTGTTAATGCTATCAAGTAACTCTGAAATGCTGATTTCAAAATTTGTTGGTGCTTTTCTAAAAAAAATATTTCAGGATCCAAAAGGAAAAGCGAGAGGATGGAGACAGCTGAGAGCAAAAAGCAGAAGCCTTCTGTGCATTCCTCGAGGCAGTTGCTACCCAAACCTCCAAGCTCATCCGTTAGCAACAACAAGCGAATAGTGAGCACAAAAGGAAAGCCAGTATTGGAATATAAGAATGAGGAGTATCAAAGGTCTGATAGGAGCAAGCGCCCAGAAGGTGACAGAAAGATGCGTATGACAAGCAGCAGCTCGAGAGACACCTACAAAGGGCAACCTGAGAAGGCATGCATGAGGAAAAGAGATGCTGACAGAAGGGCAAAGTCTTCCACTCCAGATACCTCTGGGGTAAGCAGCGGCTTTTGCAGTCATTAAATGCACCAGTTCTTTAAGGTGCTTGCTCCGAACTCTCTGTGCATCCTGACATGTAAGGCGTTTGTTTTATTCTCATTTAAACAGAGGCTAAGGCATGAGGTGGACAGACAGCCAAGCAGGTCCAGCCACTCCTCAAAAGAAGAGGTGAACTCCGAGGAGTACGGGTCAGATCATGAAACCGGCAGTAGCGGATCCTCTGACCAAGGAAACACAGAGAATGAGGAGGAGGAGGAGGAGGAGGGGATGGAGGAAGAAGAAGAGGAGGAAGATGATGACGGGGAGGAGGAGGAAGAAGTGGAAGAAGAGGGAGATGACGAAGAAGAGGATTATGATCAAGATGAAAGGGATCAGAAGGAGGGAAATGATTATGACACACGAAGCGAAGCTAGTGATTCTGAATCTGAATCTGCATCCTTTACTGATGGGTCAGTCCGATCTGGTTCGGGCTCGGATATATCAGGTAGCTGATATCATTTCTTTCTGCTCTGGGTCTTGTCATATTCAGTTATTTCTAAATCGTACAGCAGATGATTGGCTCTGGTGTGGTTTCCTGGTGTCGGAAGAGCACCACCAGTAAGGATAGCACAGCAGCAAAGTGTTCATTTTTGTCCAAAGGGCTTCCTATGGGCATCTGGTTGGCCACTGAGAACAGTACTGGACTAGATGGGTCCTTGGTCTCATCTGGCAGGGCTTTTCCTATGCTCTGGTGCTCATTAGTGTCTCACTAAGCAGTTTCCTTCATAGTGCTGGTCTCTTGGCCAGAGGCTGTGAGGAATGAAAGTGGAAACATAAGATGAGTTTTCTGGCAGTGTACTTTACGTTACATTCTTTTAGGGGCCTCTTTCATGGGGATGAGAAAAGATCTTCAAACCAGTGTGTCTCACAGGTTCAACTTACGTTTCAACTTGAATAATTCTATGTACCAGTCTTTGTAATACCAGTCTAGGTTAGCCTTTCTCAGTCTTGGGTCCCTAGATGATGTTGGACTACAACTCTCATAATCCATAGCCAGCAAGGGATGATGGGAATGGTAGTCCAACAACATCCAGGAACCCAAAGTTGAGAAAGGCTGGTCTGCGTATATTTCTGTGGTGAAAGAATTGATTTTTTAAAAAACATTTTTTTAAAAGAGTAGATTATAACTGAAGAAACAGTGTTTCCCGCAGTATATAAAGCTAGTTGGCACATTCTGGTTTAAAAAAACCTGGAAAGAAATCAGAGCAAAGCAGCTGAGTATTAGCTGAATTTCAAACTTCTAGCCAAATACTTAAAGGTAAAGGTACCCCTGCCCGTACGGGCCAGTCTTGACAGACTCTAGGGTTGTGCGCCCATCTCACTCAAAGAGGCCGAGAGCCAGCGCTGTCCGAAGACACTTCCGGGTCACGTGGCCAGCATGACATCGCTGCTCTGGCGAGCCAGAGCCGCACACGGAAACGCCGTTTACCTTCCCGCTAGTAAGCGGTCCCTATTTATCTACTTGAACCCGGGAGTGCTTTCGAACTGCTAGGTTGACAGGCGCTGGGACCGAACAGCGGGAGCGCACCCCGCCGCGGGGATTCGAACCGCCGACCTTTCGATCGGCAAGCCCTAGGCGCTGAGGCTTTAACCCACAGCGCCACCCGCGTCCCTAAGCCAAATACTTATGTTCTATTAATTTATTATTGTTCACATTTTATTTAAGCGATGTCCCTCCCAACTCCGCCTTCCTCGTTTTATTTTTTTGGTGTCCCTAATTGTCCCAAGTATCGTGACAGGGACAGTTCCAATTCAGAAGCTTTGGAATAGCGTTATCAATGTGGTGTGGTTGTTGTGTCACCTGGCTAGATCATTTGAATAACATGGCAAACACCCCAATCAGCATTGCACCTCATTGGGTGTCTGGCACAGACTCCTTAAGCGAATCTGTTATCCAGAAGTAGGTTGTAATCCATGGTGTGCAAAAGAGGCAAGCTTACATACCTGGCAATGTATAAATCAGGCTTTAGGGCGATGTGTTTGCTGTATTTCTAATAATGTGCATAAACGTTGTGGTCCAAGGGCATGCTGGGGCTCCAACAGGAGGCTTGATCTATGCCAGTCAATTTCTTGACTTTGTGAAGACCTCACACTCATAAACATGTGCAAACACCATACTGTATCAAAATCTGCTTTTGAAATTTTTGTGTTTCAAAAGCAGCTTTCCATGTAATGTGCAATATTACTGTTCAAGGCAAAAAAGTTTAAAGCTCCCTTGAGCTCTGCAAAACAACTCCATGGATCTTTGGATCCTGACTAAAGAATGAAGGGCTAATGAGATGATAGTTCTGAATGTTGAGAGCCAAATATGCATTTAGCTAATGTAAACTGTATTGACCTTCTTTGCAATCATTCCTGATAAAGTTTTTGGTGTCGGCCTTAAAAGTACTGCTGTTGCTTGTTTTGATGGTCTTAGATGAGAAAAAGAAGGCGAGAAAAAGAGCTAGAGGCATCTCTCCGATTGTTTTTGATAGAAGTGGAAGCTCTGCATCAGAGTCATATGCAGGTATTATTACGTTATTGCTTATCTTACTGAAATGATCTGTAGCAAAACCCTTGAACTGCATTTTCCAAAATAAATAGTGGGCCATAGAAACCTCTTGGACATGTAGCTAAACAGTGAAAATTGGTATTTTGGCATGTTCTGTGTGAATAATTTGGGGAAGTAGGTTTTCTTGTTATGTTAATGCTATTTTGTTGCTTAAGTGGAATTTTCACTTTTTAAAACTTGGAAGATGATGATTCATTGACTAGTTTTCTGAAGAGAAAACTGGTCCACCAAAACAAACAAACAAAATGAAACAACCCAAAAATCCAAAACAAACCCTCGTGCACATTGAGCAGCATTCTTTGTGTGTGTGTGGGTGCGCGTCAGGAGGAATAATTTGTCATGAATGAAAATAGCATGTGAAAAGGCTGTAGAATTTATATCGTATCTCTATTAAGGCTCAATCTGAACAAATGTACTTTGGCTAAACACAGGTTCAGAAAAGAAGCATGAGAAATTATCATCTTCCGTTCGTGCTGTCCAAAAAGGTATAATTTAAATTCGAATTTTTTAATGCATGCTCCCATTGCAAGCTGTTGTGTCAAGTCTTTGTTAACATACATCAAATGTGGTAATGTTCCGATGTATAGTGGAACTAACTCAAGTGGCAAATTGTATTGCCTCTCAAATTACTTCTTGCATGCATCTTCATAAAGGCAAATATATATCTATCTTATTGATGAACTGGCAAGCAAAGAAGTAATGAAATGGTGCTGTTTGAAAGATAAATTTTCGTAGGTTCCTCACCCAAGAATGTATTTTACTCCAATAACCAGGAAGTGAACATATCGGAACATTACTGATGTTGCATTGGCTTTTTACTTGAAATAGCTTATTTTGCTTTCTACGCTTAGCATTGCATGCTATGACACAGATTCAAGTCTGAAATATGTGGTATTCGGCTACTGACTTGCAGCACAATTCCTCAAAATTTGGTCACGTAGCTTCAATATATTAAAATGGAATTTGTGCAGGAGACCAATATAAGCCCCTCTGAAGTGAAGAATAGTTGTACCACAATATAAAAGGGCTTGTCCCACAAAGGGGCTATCAATATGTGTTGTGTGTTTACTTAGGAGGTGCAGAGGGAAATGCCAATAAAATTACATTTTGCTTTGTTTCCACCCCCAGACCAAACTAGCAAACTTAAATACATTCTCCAAGATGCAAGATTTTTTCTTATCAAAAGTAACAACCATGAGAACGTCTCACTTGCCAAAGCTAAGGTAGGCCACATTGCACTTACAGACTGCTTTCATTATGAAGATAAAACTCTGGTTACGGGATAGGGGCAATTGTTCTTTTAATTATCAAGCCTTTAATTAGTTCTCTTACCTCAACCCTGTCACAAAGAAATGGAATTACCGTATTTTTCGCTCTATAAGACGCACCTAGTTTTTGGAGGAGGAAAACAAGAAAAAAAATATTCTGAATCCCAGAAGCCAGAACAGCAAGAGGGATTGCTGCACAGTGAAAGCAGCAATCCCTCTTGCTGTTCTGGCTGCTGGGATAGCTGCGCAGCCTGCATTCGCTCCATAAGACGCACACACATTTCCCCTTACTTTTTAGGAGGGAAAAAGTGAGTCTTATAGAGCAAAAAATACCGTAGTTAGCATCTCACCAGCTGTATCTCTGTTACTTTGAATCCGCTGGGAGCCTTGCAGAAAGAAAGGGGAACAACAAATTCAGGTTTAATGCTTTGTTTTTACTGTTTAATGCTTTCCATAACGCTTTGAACTTAATGGGTTATGATTTTCCTGGTCCTCCCCAAGCTTGTTGGATATGTGAGCATTTATGAAATACGAAGCTGTATCAGTCATACTGGCTTGCCTGTAGTGGTAGTACCTCAGTTAGAGATATTTCTCAGCTGTCACATCTTTTAACTGGAGATTACAAGGACTGAACTTGGGACCTGGGGCATGTCAAGCATGTGTTCTAGCACTGAGCTAAGTGCAAGCTGTCCCTGGTGCATCCATTGAACAGTTTGGGTTTTATAATTTACATGTCTGTTCATCTCTCTGCAGGGTGTCTGGTCAACCCTCCCAGTCAATGAGAAGAAGCTCAATGCTGCCTTCAGACAAGCAAGGAGTGTTATCTTGATATTCTCTGTGAGAGAGAGTGGGAAATTCCAAGGTAAAGAAGAGGGAATGCCTGCCCTCAACATTAACCCAAAGTTGTTCGGGTTATGTCGTCTCATTGCAGTGTTCTGATTCTTGCAGGATTTGCAAGGCTGGCTTCAGAATCCCATCACGGGGGATCTCCCATACACTGGGTGCTACCTGCAGGAATGAGTGCAAAAATGCTGGGAGGCGTATTTAAGATAGATTGGATATGCAGGTAAAAGGGTTAAAAATGTGAAAATTCTGGTTCATAATGTTTACTTTTGGATATTCCGAGTAGGTTCACAAAGTGTATCCTCAAAATAGACATGATTCATTTGCTGGAACAATGGGTTACCACCCATTTGCATAGTCTGGAGATAGTTCTCAGATAGCTCAGTTGGTAGAGCATGAGGCTCTTAATCTCAGGGTTGTGGGTTTGATCCCCACGTTGGGCAAAAGTTTCCTGCATTGCAGAGCATTGGACTAGATTATCCTCACGGTCCTTTCCAACACTATGATTCTAAATGACTTTGGTCTTAGTGGAAGGATTATTTTTGCCCTCCCATGAATAGGGTATCTTTTGTCTTTTATTTTTGCCATGCTTCAGAGATTTTGTTATTAACCATCATCTTCATAGGTGGCAAATTATTGCCTTAAATTCAGTCCTATGGTCTTGCAAGTGTGTGTGTGTGTGTGTGAGAGAGAGAGAGAGAGAGAAAGAAAGAAAGAAAGAAAGAACACATTCACAGACCTGCCATTATTAGCATTCTGTGCTCTCCCAACTGATTATGTAAGGCTCTTGATAGCTGCCTCTAATTCATGGATTTTGAGACATTGAAGTATAGGATGGGAATAGGGAGCCTCTATCTGCTGCAGTAGGATGTCGTCAGAAATTGGCACTCAGTATATTGACTTTCAGACTAGTAGTCATAAAGTTGGGAAGCCAGAGGTTGAGCTGCAGAAGATGCATTCTTCACATCCCCAATCCTGTCATTGAAGTCTAGCTTTTTCAATGTTTTGCATTGGTTTTTTCTTGTCATTGAAAATAAACTTCTCATGAAACACATATTCTATATTATGAACGTCAAGCATGGTTTTTGTCATCACTTACCTGAAATGTTCAGAATAGTGAGGGGTGAGTTTCCCCAAGTCTTAATTTTAAATCAAGAGAGAGAGAGAAGAGTTTCTTAATCTGTGAAGATAACTTAATCCTTTTGAACATTTTCTCAGCATTACTACTGGAAGTCCACATTTTTTCCAGTAGTGCTGGAAGTCTACTTTTTTTTTAATAGTTTGTTTACTTCCTAGAATGTAATGGCAGCATGCTAGGTGTTAAGAACGCTGCCAGAATGTCAAAACAGTGTGGGTGGGTGGGATGCAAAGGCAAGGCTCAAGTTTCCTTCTGGAAGAGAACTTGCAGGGTTGTCATGCTTGCTTCATACTAAGGTGAGCATTACGAACCTAACTCAATTGGTCTTCCAAGCTGCACTTTGATAATATTTATATCTGCCAGTTCAGAATGCTCATCTTCACGGTTTTCTGTTTTCTTTTTAATGTTCAAGTTACAGTCCGTAAAAGCATCCTTGTATAAGATTTAATTTAAATGCCAAATACACAAAATGTATTACATGTCACTTATACGTTTAGGCGTGAGTTGCCATTCACGAAATCTGCTCACCTGACCAATCCTTGGAATGAGCATAAGCCAGTAAAGATTGGACGTGATGGACAGGTTTGTCATTTGTGTTAATTATTCCTCTTCAGTATCTTAAGGCCAGTAGTTAAAATTTTGGAATGCACTTGTTTTATTTGATAGTTGTCCACATTTGAAAGACAGCCACCATTAATCCAAGCACAAAGAGATCCTAGACCAATGATGAATAGTAACCTCTTAGAAAAAAAGTCACAACGAAATAATCTTCTTTTGAAGTATCTTGAAGTGTAGTCCATTCTTTATTAAAGCTACTGTTAGGCTACTTTCTGCCAAAAGCGGCCTTGAATCTAGATGAACTGTGACTCTCACTGTTCTCAAGTCTCTAAAATGGGTTTGTTGTGAGAGAGAAATATGGGCTTGTTCTCCTGCTATACTAACTGGGAGGTAAGGTCTTGTGGAAAAAGCAGCCCACATAAACTTATAACTTCCTTCACCTTGCATGGGTATTTGCAATCTCAGTGTGCTTTTTAAAAAGATAGCTGTAACACTTTTTGGCATGCTGCAAATACAATTTTCGATAGCTAACAAAATAAAGATATGCACTCTTTGTTGCTTCATGGGCAGCATATGTCCTAAAATTCCGTAAAAACAAATTTACCTAATCTATTTGTTTGTGCCGGTGAGCTTTTGATCCATGATTCTGGGCTACACATGTTGGTTGCACAAGGTATGTGATGCAACTCTTTCTTACTTACGCTGTAACATTTTTCTAGAAATCCCTCTGTTGGTATTTATAGCTGTTTCTAGTATACCTTTCTCGTAGAAATCAGCAAAAACATGTCATTAAGCGTTATACTTCGTTGTGTCCATCTGGTTGGCTGCAGAAGCTGTCTTTGGAAAATTTGGATTCGTTCAGAGTTCATCTTGTAAAACGAGCATTTCACTGTTCCAGGAAATTGAGCCTGAATGCGGAACCCAGCTTTGTCTCCTATTCCCTCCCGATGAAAGTATTGACTTGTATCAAGTCATTCATAAAATGCGGCACAAGAGAAGAATGCATTCTCAGCCCCGGTCAAGAGGACGGCCATCCCGCCGAGAGCCACTCCGAGATGTGGGAAGGTTAGAAACGTTCTTTGGACTGATAATAGGCACATGTGTCAGAATTACGTGATGGAGGAATGTGATTCATCAAAAAGCTTTCCCTGCAATCAAGAAGAGAGAAAATCCTCACATCAAGCTGCATGGACGGGTTTGTGGCTTCATTGAGGATTTCACACTGTCCCCCCTCCCCCAGTTTGTCACTTTCAAGAGGAAAACGGGGACCTTTGGCTCATGCAGAAAATACGTCCTTGTAAACCTAGCTTAGACTAGATCTTTGGTCAGATAATGCAGATAATCTGTTCGTGTAGGTAAGCGGATTTATCATGAGCAGGCTAGGTGGAGGAAGAGCAAATCTGTGTGTTCAAAAATGTGTTAATATCTTGTAAAAGCCTTTTCTTTCAGGTATATCTCTGGATAAGCCTTGTCAAAATATGGGACTTTTATCAGGATCACTTATAATTTTGCAGAAGATGACCACCTCATTTTGAGGATAAAAATATTTGTGTTATTTTGCTGTTCAAGAAGAGCGTGTTTGGGACTGTCTCAAATTGTATCACCGTGCTGTGGTTAAGCCCATTACCAAATATTCTCTCACATCTTGCTGAGCTTCTGGAAGCCGTAGGTTCTCTCCAAAGGGGGAGGAAGTGGCCTTGGAGACCCGGCAACAAACCAAAAAGAATGGCTGTTGCTGTGTCTGTATACACAACCTTTCCAGATGCTGGCAGCACCTGTGGACTTAAGAGTGGTTTTAGAGGATCGCCACGATTATTGATCACTGCTCTATGAACTTGCCAACATTCCCCAGAAAAGAGGGGTATATCTTGTTACAGAATTGGAGAAGTCTTGGCAAAGGACTGATATAAGCCCTTCTATATCCATCACGTTTCCCCGACCCCCTGTGTAGCCACTTTGCTTTCTGATAAATCTAAAGCCTTTCCGCTAAAGACTGTGTAGTTTGGGCTGAAACCTTTTTCGGTTGCAGTTTCCTGTTTGTGGAAACGTCCTGTGGTAGGTAACAGATATCCAAGGAGTCCCCATATCCTTGCTGTTTAAAAAAAAACAAAAAGGACACCGTAACCTATAGGTAGGAGGAATCCTGGCAGCATCCCCCTTCCTTTGGGCATAAGAGGACTGAGCAGCGATGGCTTTTGAAGTTAAGCCTGAGAGGTTTCCAGTGCAATAAAGTATTTACGAGTGAAGGTTTTGCAATGGACTGCAAACTATACATTGTAACACCACCACACCTTCTCAAGCCTGCCAGGGCCTCCATTTATGTATGTGGCTTTCAGCTTAAAGTCAGTAGTTGGACTACTATATGAACTGTTACTATCATATATTATACCGGTCGTAAGTGCACACTCAAACTACAAGAAAGCGGTATGTTTATTCTTTACACCAGCTCTTTATTTTCTAAATCTATTTCTGCTGTACATACAGTTGCTTTGTTTGCTCAGAATTGTGATACTTGCTTTTAAAATGGTAATGCAATATACTTTAATGGTGTTTGGGGAGGAGGGAGGGGTCATTGCCTTTGGCCTGTATAATTGTTTCACATTTTGATGGTGTATTTGAAGGGGTTGGTGGGGGGGGGGTTTATTCGGTGACCTGCTGGTGATGAGCAAAGGAGAAACCCAGGCTGGCAGCTGGAAAATACCTTCTTCGGAAAGCACAACCATTTCATCTAGTAATATGAATTTTGAAAATTCTCTTAGCTCTAATCTCGAGAACATAGGAATAGGCCATATTGTATAGATCCTTCCTGGCTAGTAATCGTTGTATGTAAAGTGGGGGCGGGGGGAAAGAGAGAGAGAGATGGGTCCAAATAATATCAGTCCAAGTGAGGCAGAGTATTTAGAGCTTTGGAACACGTCCGTAAGATGCATCCAAATTGTGTGGCTCTGTGCTTGTAGGGCGAGCGTCAATATAGCAATTGCA
Source organism: Podarcis tiliguerta (assembly GCF_965153285.1). Taxonomy (NCBI): domain Eukaryota; kingdom Metazoa; phylum Chordata; class Lepidosauria; order Squamata; family Lacertidae; genus Podarcis; species Podarcis tiliguerta. Next base: position 7,994,290 of record NC_139546.1, read on the forward strand.
CAAGTTACAAGTAGGGTTAGATTTGGTTTATGGGTACAGTTCTGTGTATAATGGGGAGTAGGCCCTAAAGAAATAGGTTGGAATTAAGAGGTATGGCTGGGTCAAGGATTTCAGGTTCTTTGCATCCCTAAAATGCCAGTTAAGCATATTTACATCGACACAAGAAAGGATTGAGCAGTGAATTTGGTAAGGCTCGCACAGCTGCCTGGGACTTCAGAAACCTCCCAGAAAGTCTTCCTGGGTTACCTCCTGTTCCTTCTGAAGGTATTTACTTTAAGGTTGCTCCAAACAATTGTTTAATTATTGTCTAATTTATGTAGGCGTCGACCAGAGGATTATGATATTCATAACAGCAGAAAGAAACCAAGGATTGATTATCCCCCTGAGTTTCACCAAAGACAAGGTTAATATCTCGCTATGCAAATACATTTGCACAAACGTACAGATTTGTGTATTAACAATCTTGAATTTGTGTAGAATGTGAAGGTTGGAATAAAGCTTTGAGGGTGCACAGGGGTCTTCAGGGCTCTAGTTAAAGCTCATTTTGAATAGATAGACTTAGCGGAATGTGTGGGATCGTGGTGCCCTTCTTCGAACATGGTAGGGGGACCTAACTTAGAGCAGAGACAAAAATGTTAGAAATGTCCTTCCTTCTATTATATGAGTGAATATGTAGGTATGTCTTAATCTCCTCAAAACAGGCTACATTGTACTTTTGTTGATGTCTAGATTAAATCTTGGCATCAAGCTAAAATGACCAGGTTTAACATTCTTTATCCAATAGCTATATAATTACTGGAGTCTGCTCTATTCTGCTATAAAGAAAAACTCGATACATTTTAAAGCTCCTTACACAAATTGTTGAAGACAACATTGGGAACAGCAGAATTACCGTTCCTTGTTCTCTTTGCCAAGGCAGGTGCATGCTTGTGGGAAAGATGCTAATTTCTGTTTATATATTGCAATAGCAGTAAATATGATATATAATGCTGCTTGATTTTAAACAGGCTATATAAAGGATCCCAGATACCAAGATGCAGACAGGTAAGAGATGCTTTAGTCTTTGTTTATTTTATGCTTTGGTAACTTAGCACTGTGTTTAAATTCACAAATCTCATTCCCAACAGACGATTTTCAGGAGTGCGGAGAGATGTCTTTTTAAATGGGGTAAGTGTCTGCCTTTTCGTGTGCTGTAGCTGCAGGTGCTTTAATGCTGCCAGTGTTTTTGACGTTCCCTGTATGTGTTTATTTTCCAGTCCTACAATGATTATGTGAGAGAATTCCACAGCATGGGTCCGCCGCCACCCTGGCAAGGAATGGTTTGTATTTTTAAACGCACTTTACTTTTGACCATGCATTTGATTGATTGCATTCCTTAGAGTAACGATGATAAGGGTAGTTTCATTTATTTATTTTTATGAACTTCCTTAGGGATCTAAAAATGACAAGCGATTCCTGCTGAATCAGACCAGACCCTATCTAGTCCAGCATTTTGTTCTCATGGCGTCCAACTGCATGCCACTAGGAAACCCTGCAAGCCAGGATATAAGCGTAGAGTCGTGCTCTTAAATGCATGCAAGAAAGATTTGCTACGTATAAAAGAAGCACAGGTGGAAAAGAGCAGGCAATATGAAAGAATGTTGTCGGGGGGCTACCAAAGTTGTAGCGAAACAAGGCCACAGAAAAAGGAAATCTGCAAGCCTTATACTGTTGAAGTACAATTGGGGGGAGGGACACGGATGGCGCTGTGGGTTAAACCACAGAGTCTAGGGCTTACCGATCAGAAGGTCGGCGGTTTGAATCCCTGCGACGGGGTGAGCTCCCGTGGCTCGGTCCCTGCTCCTGCCAACCTAGCAGTTCAAAAGCACATCAAAGTGCAAGTAGATAAATAGGTACCACTCCAGCGGGAAGGTAAACGGCGTTTCCGTGCTCTGCTCTGGTTCGCCAGAAGCGGCTTATTCATGCTGGCCACATGACCTGGAAGCTGTACGCTGGCTCCCTCAGCCAATAAAGCGAGATGAGCGCCGCAACCCCAGAGTCAATCATGACTGGACCTAATGGTCAGGGGTCCCTTTACCTTTACTTACAATTGGGGGGGGGGGGCACAAACCAAAGGAGGCTAAAAGATGACTTGGCATACCCAATAGCTGACCTCTTCAAAAGGAAAATTGAATCTTGTGGGGAAGCTGCACCTAGAATGCAGACTGGAGTGGTCTGTTTGGGGTGCATGGAACCCAGGGCAGGCACGATTTCTTTAGGAAGGAGGGTATACCACAGCAGGCCCCACTTGTAAAGTACACTTAGATAGTATCCGGGTAAATGAACCATTCGATCTCAGAAGTTCCCAAACTGTTGCAGTGTGTCTGGATTTGTTGTTGCAGATGGAAGACAGCACAACCATACAACATCTAGCACAGGGATACAGTGCATTCCCTAAAAGGGAAATTCCCTTATTCCAAATAAGATTTCCCTTTAAAAAGGGGGAAAGTTGACAGCTATGTTACAGTGGCTACAACAGGCAGAAAAATAATCAATTGGTCGCTAAAACCCTCAGCGATTTTCAAGTGGTCCATGACAGGAGTGTTTGTAAACTACTGATCTATGCAATAACATTGAATTTCAATGTTCTGGGTGGGTTTGGTATCAAGACACTTGTGTCAAACTACAATATCTGTTCGGCTCCAGCCTCCCACCTGCTTTTGCAATCAGTTCAAAGCAAATGTATGCATATTGATTTTGACTGTAACATTGAGAGCGTGTTTTTGGCATTGCGATAATCCTCACCCCATTCATCCTCCATAGCATTCTGGAAGCCTTTTATTTTACCTTGCAGAACATGGCCCCCAGTGGCATGGTGAATATCCCCCCTGCCAGTTTAATTCTGCACAAGGTACGGGTGCCCCTTCCACACGGAGAATTGTGTGCATAGTATGTTTGTACCTATACAAACTACACTGTTCAGTCGCTGCAGCCTCCTCTTGTGTCTGGTTGTGGAAATGTGGGGTTAAGTGTACAGTTTGGGCTAGTTTTTAACCACTATAAGGTATTTTAGCCTTCCACACTCAAAGTGCCATTGAATCTTTGAAGCACTTTCTTAATACAGTTGCATTTGAGTGTTCATTGATGCCGATTGTGTTCTGAGGAGGAGAAATTTAAGCGAATAACACCGTTTTCTTTTTAGCCTCCTTACCCAGGTATGGAGCAGCCTCCCCACCATCCTTACTACCAGCACCATGCTCCTCCACCACAAGCTCACCCTCCTTACTCAGGGCACCATCCCATTCCACACGATGCACGATACAGGGATAAGCGGGTGGTAAGTATGCCCAGAAGGGCTGGTACCATGCCAGTTAAGGGTCATGGGCAGATCTTACGCTGTCAAGAGACCTTTATACAGTCTTAAGTGTCAGGCCTCTACGTTCATTGAAACTTTCAGTGTGTGTTCTGCCCCAGCCTTCAAAGAGCACATTTTAAAGCTGCCACTTGTGCCAAAATAAATAGTAGAATGCAAGCACACGAGACTGGAGAGCAAAACCTATGATGTTGTTTTACAAAGTTGTTCCTTTTGCACTTGCCCATCATTGACCCCTTTGCATATTTTTGCATATGCTCCCAAGTTAGTTTGAGCCTTGAGAGTCTCAGTTGTTGAAGACTTGGAAGTATTGTATGTGGTTTGAGTTTTCTCTTTCAGAAGTGGAACTACGCTCCAGGTGCATGTTGAATCCAGATACAGTGGTACCTCGGTTCTCAAACGTCTCCGTTGACAAACGTTTCGGAACTCGAACCGTCTTCCGTAACGGATTACAGTCGAGAACCGAAGTACCACTGTATTTGAATGCAAAGCCCGTTTTCATTTGCGATTTGTTTCGATCCTTCTTTTAAAGATTAGCATAAGGAATGTTAAAAAGGGACGCGGGTGGCGCTGTGGGTTAAACCACAGAGCCTAGGACTTGCGGATCCGAAGGTCGGCGGTTCGAATCCCCGCGATGGGGTGAGCTCCCGTTGCTCGGTCCCTGCTCCTGCCAACCTAGCAGTTCGAAAGCACGTCAAAGTGCAAGTAGATAAATAGGCACTGCTCCAGCGGGAAGGTAAACGGCGTTTCCGTGCGCTGCTCTGGTTCGCCAGAAGCAGCTTAGTCATGCTGGCCATGTGACCCGGAAGCTGTACGCCGGCTCCCTCGGCCAGTAAAGCTAGATAAGCGCTGCAACCCCAGAGTCGGTCACGACTGGACCTAATGGTCAGGGGTCCCTTTACCTTTATAAGGAATGTTGGAGGATTGAGGCCTCCAGGTCCATAATAACATCAGAGCACTGGTGGGTCAGTCCAAAGGTCTGTCTAGGCCAGCATCCTGCTTATCACAGTGACCAACCAGATGCACATGAAAAGCCCTTAAGCAGCATTTGAGGGCAATAACCTGTCCCGCAGCATTACCTAGTGACTGGCATTCAAGAGGCATGCCACCCCCGCTCCTGGAGGCATCATAAAGCAATAGTGACCAGCAGCCTTACCTGTGCTTTGTAGCTTTTTAAAATTAGGTGATCTATAAAAACATTTCTGTCTCCTACAGCATGATTATGACATGAGGGTAGATGACTTTCTACGTCGGACACAAGCAGTTGTCAGCGGCCGAAGAAGCAGGCCCCGAGAACGAGAGCGGGATCGTGAGAGGGATCGGCCCCGGGATACCAGAAGGGACAGAGATCGGGATCGGGGCAGGGAGAGGGAAAGGGAGAGGATATGCGATCGGGACAGAGATAGAGGAGAAAGAGGAAGATATAGAAGATAATGCATTGCGGAACTGCAGTCACTTAAAGCAAAGGCTTGTATATTTGTGTGTTTACAGGTAGTAAACTTCTATTTTCCTCTGTCTACCTACTTTATTGTGTAGAAGGATTTATAATTGACCCTCTTTGTTCTAAGCATGCAGTAAGCTGTGAACTGGAAAATCCCCATCGGCTAAACAAAAAGATAAAAAACGTGCAAACTTGACCCTTGAGTTGGTGACTTTCATTTGAGCAGTTTCGAAAAAGTTTAAAGAAGGTAGATTAATGATCCCTATGTGTTTATCTTAACTGTAATTTAATCATCTGTTTGTTTGAATACCAGTTGACAACTGCCATAATATTTTTGCTTTTGTTTCCTTCCATGTAGTTTTTTACATGATTCTGTGGGGGGAAATGCTGCTATCAGGTATGCAAATACTGGGTGTGATGGTTTGGCTGTATGTCCGTGTTGAAACAGCCACGTCTTGGTTTTTCTGGTTGTTCCTTTTTTTATGGAAAAAAAAAACCTCTGTAAGAGTCAAGCTTGTTCAATAATGAAAGCAATATTAAGATGACAATATTGATATCTAATTTTTAACCTTTTAAACAGCTTTCCTGTGTTCTGCTGGCATTTTGGTTAATGCTATTGTTTGTTCGCCTCTCCCACTTCCATATTACACCCCCCCCCCCGAAAAAAATGTCCATATTGTTTGGAATGTCCACCGTGTGTGTGTGTGTGAGCACAAAATCTTGCTGTATTCTACATTGCTACCATTTTTTTTTATAATAAATTGGTAACAGTCAACTTTCATGGATGTGCATGCTTCTGATGAGTTGAGTTGTTTTGTTTTTGAAGGGGGGGTGCAGCAAAAAAGCTTCAATCCGAAAAGGTCACTTTACACATAGGTAATAGATCCCTTACCTATTACTGGTGCGGCAAAAAGCAGTTTTAGTATGTTTTAAGTTACTGTATTTTTTGCTCTATAAGACTCACTTTTCCCCTCCTAAAAAGTAAGGGGAAATGTGTGTGCGTCTTATGGAGCGAATGCAGGCTGCGCAGCTATCACAGAAGCCAGAACAGCAAGAGGGATTGCTGCTTTCACTGCACAGCGATCCCTCTTGCTGTTCTGGCTTCTGAGATTCAGAATATTTTTTTTCTTGTTTTCCTCCTCCAAAAACTAGGTGCGTCTTGTGGTCTGGTGCGTCTTATAGAGCGAAAAATACGGTACATCCTAACTCCAGATGGGGCAGTGGTGAGCCCCATCTCTCCCTCCCCTGACCTGACAAAGTGCCTCACATGGACTGAATTTGCACTCTCTGAGCATCTTCAATATACTATATTTCTGTGATGGACAAAAGAATTCCTGGAAAGTAGAAAGCTTGAGACACATTGACTTAGGAAAATGGATAAAATTCATTGTGGAGTAAGAGATTGGGGGCGGTGAGTGAGGTGTTATGCATCACAGAGAAGTGTGTCCATAATGCAAAAGCTGGACATGGGCAAGGTTTCAGAGGTAGCAAAACCTCCATCTGGGGAACAAGAAGTCCACTGTGGTCAGAGCAGGGTTTGGGTTTAGAGTTCTGGGCAGAGGGGCAGCATCACAGTGAGATGATGGCTGGGACAGAGAGCTGTCTTATTTATGCAAAGCAAAAGCTAGGATGATCTAGTGGCAGTGACAAAGGTGGTGTGATGGAATTCTGTGCCATGAAAAGCTGAATTATATGTACAGCCATCTTTAGCCTCGCTCCTATTTTTCTAGTCATGGTAAGGGTCAAGCAGGTAATCGGGCACCGAAACCTGAACTGCAAGCATTGCAAATCTTCTGAGGTTTTACTAGACATTTCCAAGCATACTGTTGCTGTCATAAAGGCGAAAGTTGCATATATAGATATATAAATCCCTATGATCCTGAGGAAACTGAATTCTACACCAATATCATTTATTCCAGTCCTGAACTGAAGTATGCGTGCAGCTCTATCACAATGGGGAAAAAAATATTCTTAAGAATTACAATATTAATAATTTCAGCAGATGTGCAATTAGACACATTTTTCCTGGGTCACTGTGTCATTATTAGAATGGCTTCGGTGCGGGCTATCCACCATGTGGGACTTAAACATTAAATTTTGCATTTTTAGTCCATTGATTCCAAGCAGATTCAGGCATGACTAGCGTCTGTTGGGTCGTATCGATTGTCCACGTGCTGTACTCCAAATGTCCACAGGAAACCTTAACTGCTGTGTTTCAGAACTAAACTGTTCTGAGTCTTGAAAAGGACCACGTTGTTTATGCGATTTCCCACTTTAGCAACACTTAGGTGTATATTTTGAGAGATTCATAGTGAGTGTCACTGCCTCCAAATAAAAAGGTTCTGTGCTACGTTGCCAGTTGTGGAGTTTACAGGATAAGCTCAGTTCAAAACAAAAACGAGTGATCTCAAAGTGTGAACCACCATTGATACATACAATACTCACTCAGGTGCTGAATGAAGCACAGTTAAGATTGACTTGCTTGTACATCCGTTTGAGTTGAAAAGTGTGGCAAAAAAATTAGAAGTTTTAGGTGCAGTTTTCATAAAGGGGGGTATTAGCACACCAAGTCATGAGCATGCTGAATTATGCAGGCCACACAATGATGACCGAGTCCCAGGGGTAAGTTACTCTGTTTTTGTTTTCCTAAGGACCCTGCCACATTTCCGACAAAAAAATGAGCAGCATTTAACAGCAGTGAATATGAAAACTGCCATGCAACCGATCAAGAAGGCAATGACGTCCAGGGAGTGATATTGGTACCAGGTCAAGTGATGGGCAGCTGCTCTCAAGTGCTTGGCACCTTTGTGGCGCATGACAAACTCAATCCAAAAGACAGCCCGGTCCAGCGGCTTTATCGGTTGGTCATGGTGGATCTGTGACAGTCTCATTGCATTTTCCTTATATCTGGAGGAAGATAGAGAAACAAGAACAAATTAGGATAGAGCCAGAACTCAAGAGGACTGCAGTCTTTAATTGCTCCCAGGATTTAAAAACAAGACTGTTGGGGCCTACTAACTAATGTATTATGGCAAGTAACACAAGGAAATTAAGGGAAAACACTGCTCTGATTTGCCTTTAACTTCTGCAGGTTTTCTTAGGCAAGTGGCCTTGTGAATGTTCCAGAAACATGCTATGTGCATTTTGTAGACTGGTAGTGTCATTTGTGGCAAAAAAATCTGAATGAGTGACTGACTGGCACCAGAAAAACATAGACTGAAGAGATTGACTACTGTCGCAGTGTTACTTTTGGCTCCATAACCATATGGGGGACTGAATAGAAGGAAACGAGATATACCGTATTTTTCGCCCTATAAGACGCACCAGACCATAAGACACACCTAGTTTTTGGAGGAGGAAAACTAGAAAAAAATATTTTGAATCCCAGAAGTCAGAACAGCAAGAGGGATCACTGTGCAGTGAAAGCAGCGATCCCTCTTGCTCTTCTGGCGTCTGGGATAGCTGTGCAGCCTGCATTCGCTCCATAAGACGCACACACATTTCCCCTTTTTAGGAGGGAAAAAGTGAGTCTTGCAGAGCAAAAAATACGGTTCTTGCCTTTCGGGGTCGTCTGCACCTCAGACTGAGGGCAAAAGGTGTTTGGGGACAAAAGCCTTTGAGTTCTGTAGTAGGACAAAAGTCAGAAGGCGCTAGATTCAAATGTGGTTTGGCAAGAGAAAATGTATCCCAACGTGGTAGAAGCAAACACTTGTGGCAAGAAGACGACCACAACAGGGCAGGAGGAAATGGAGTCAGGTGGAAATGGGCTTGGCTATAGAATATTAATGGGACGCGGGTGGCGCTGTGGGTAAAACCTCAGCACCTAGGACTTGCCGATTGGCAAGGACTTGCATGGTTGGCGGTTCGAATCCCCGTGGCGGGGTGCGTTCCCGTCGTTCGGTCCCAGCGCCTGCCAACCTAGCAGTTCGAAAGCACCCCCAGGTGCAAGTAGATAAATAGGGACCTCTTACCAGCGGGAAGGTAAACGGCGTTCCGTGTGCTGCACTGGCTCGCCAGATGCAGCTTGTCACGCTGGCCACGTGACCCGGAAGTGTCTGCGGACAGCGCTGGCTCCCGGCCTCTAGAGTGAGATGAGCGCACAACCCTAGAGTCTGTCAAGACTTGCCCGTACGGGCAGGGGTACCTTTACCTTTTATAGAATATTAATAATATGTGCTAATGATTTCTCGGCTACATTTTTCTTTTCCAAAACCTATTGCTGAAGGACCTAGCTTGCTCTAGGCATTGTATAGAGAAGGCGATCTGTGTCTCACTCACGTGGCATTGTGAATGACAGTGTTCACGGCATCCACTAAGTCTTCCGTCTTCATTGTATGAATGTCCAGCTGTACAGCCATCCCCTTTGCCTTCATGTGCACAACGTTATCGGGTTGGTCAGCAAACATGGGGATCCCAACCATGGGAACACCATGGTAAATAGCTTCATAAATCCCATTGGTTCCACCGTGTGTTATAAAGGCTTTCGTCTTGGGGTGTCCTGGAATGGGAAGATGGGTAAAATGTGATAAGGAATCATTCATAAATTTTCCCATATATGTACCCCCCAAATTTTTTTTGATACTGCATACTGTGTGTATGGCATGCTGTTTTTTCACTAGTTCCAAGACCCCAAAATACCTAATTTCATTGAAATATCTGTTTAAATTTCCCCATCCTATACAGTCGTACCTTGGTTTTCGAACAGCTTCATTCTCAAATGTTTTTGTTCCCGAACACCACAAACCCAGTAGTGACTGTCCAGTTTCTGGAAGCCGAATATCCGATGGGGCTTCCACGGCTTTCGATTGGCTGCAGGAGCTGCCTGCAGCCAATCAGAAGCCATGCTTTGGTTTGAGAACGTTTTGGAAGTCAAACAGACTTCTGGAATGGATTCTGTTCAACTTCCAAGGTACGACTATAGTGGTTTATATCTTTTGATTACCATGTTTGCCCATATTTTTCTCAACTAGTAGTCAGTTGAGAAAAACATGGGCGATCATGGTAATTAAAAGGTATAAACCACTAGTAGTCAGTTGGGGACATGGGTGGTGCTGTGGTCTAAACCACAGCGCCTAGGGCTTGCCGATTGAAAGGTCAGCAGTTCGAATCCCTGCGACGGGGTGAGCTCCCGTTGCTTGGTCCCAGCTCCTGCCCACCTAGCAGTTCAAAAGCACGTCAAGTGCAAGTAGATAAATAGGTACCGCTCTGGCGGGAAGGTAAACAGTGTTTCTGTGCGCTGCTCTGGTTCGCCAGAAGCGGCTTAAGTCATGTTGGCCACATGACCTGGAAGCTGTCTGTGGACAAACGCCAGCTCCCTCGGCCTATAGACCGAGATGAACGCGCAACCCCGGAGTCCAAGACTGGACCTAATGGTCAGGGGTGCCTTTACCTTTTTAGTAGTCAGTTGATACCTGCTGAGACCTCCAAACTATCACAACTCCAGCTGCTGATAACATGAGACCAGAATAATTATAGTGACTTGTTGGCATCTCAAGAAACAATAGAGTACACCCCTGGGAGTGAAGTCAAAGCGCTGGAGAATCACAGTGCCTATTGTGGCATTAGAGACCAGTACAGTGGTACCTCAGTTTAAGTACTTAATTCGTTCCGGAGGTCCGTTCTTAACCTGAAACTGGTCTTAACCTGAAGCACCACTTTAGCTAACGGGGCCTCCTGCTGCTGCCGCGCCGCTGGAGCACAATTTCTGTTCTCATCCTGAAGCAAAGTTCTTAACCCGAGGTACTATTTCTGGGTTTGTGAAGTCTGTAACCTGAAGCGTATGTAACCTGAAGTGTATGTAACCCGAGGTACCACTGTAGTTAATGTTGTCAGTTATGAGTGTCTTGACCCTTGCAGCTGTCCCATACAAGGCTAAAACCTGCAACTTTGGTGTTAACCAGCACCACGCTCTAACCATCAGAGCTATCCAAAAATGACAATGCTTTAAGATCTGGACTCCATCTGATAAAAGCAGATTATTGCAACTGATTATTGGTTACAGCATTCAGGCTTAGTCCAGCTGACATACAATCCCTTAATATTGCCATTCACACACACACAAAAATGTGTTTCAAGAATTTTCAGCGCTTTCTAAAATGACCGTATTTTTCAGTCACCCAAATTATGAATACTTGGAAACTCGGGTTTTCAAATACATTTTGTGGGTTCCACAGTGCTTTGCGTGTGTAGTTTCCAACATGGAAATGCAGAGGTTGTATTTCCTAGCAATTGTCAGAATGGAGCAATGAAGCCAATGTTTGCCGCATAAGATCTCTCACCAAGAAGGTCGTTTTGTGGGATCCAGTCATAAAGTCTGGTGTTGGCTCCTAATGTGTCTGGCCTTTTTCCTTTGTAGCGCCAAAGAACCTGGGATTTGGGGGGGGGGGGGGAGAGAGAGAGAGAGAGAAATTAATGAATAATTGCAAAGACGATTAAGCTTGATGCTGGCCCACAGGTTATATAGACCTTTTATCAACACAAAGGAAAAAGATTAAAAGTTAAAACATTGAGCATGAATATAGTTAAAACTGAACATTGTTTTAAACACATTGCTTAAGTGAATGCTTAAATGGTCTCTATAAAAACCAGTTCTTCAGCAGTTGTGGGGTTTTTTTTGTCTTTACACAAAAACCAGAACCATTTTCTTTTTGAAAAGCTCAAATATGTGCCTATTTTAAATGGCCAACAAGACTTAAGTTCTATTCTGTTCATTGATCTATTAATATGTAGATCAATGGTTGAGATTGTACCCATCCTAGACATAATGATGTTTATTTAAAATGTGAGGAGTATAAAGGTAAAGGTAAAGGTACCCCTGCCCGTACGGGCCAGTCGTGACCGACTCTGGGGTTGCGTGCTCATCTCGCTTAAGAGGCCGGGAGCCAGCGCTGTCCAAAGACACTTCCGGGTCACGTGGCCAGCGTGACGAAGCTGCTCTGGCGAGCCATCACCAGCGCAGCGCACAGAAACGCCGTTTACCTTCCCGCTATACAGCGGTACCTATTTATCTACTTGCACTTAGGGGTGCTTTCGAACTGCTAGGTGGGCAGGAGCTGGGACCGAACGACGGGAGCTCACCCCGCCGCGGGGATTCGAACCACCGACCATATGATCGGCAAGTCCTAGGCACTGAGGTTTTACCCGCAGCGCCACCCGCGTCCCATGTGAGGAGTATACTTATTTATATTATGTCTTATATATTATTTAGCTAAACTTTCTCCAATGTTATTTTATGTCCCATACAGTGGTACCTCTGGTTACGTCCTTAATTCATTCCGGAGGTCTGTTCTTAACCTGAAACTGTTCTTAACCTGAAGCACCACTTTACCTAATGGGGCCTCTTGCTGCCACCGCACGATTTCTGTTCTCATCCTGAAGCAAATTTCTTAACCTGAGGTACTATTTCTGGGTTAGTGGAGTCTGTAACCTGAAGCGTCTGTAACCTGAAGCGTATGTAACCCAGGGTACCACTGTATTGGTATTCAATGGGCATTTACTCCCATGTATCTTTTCCCAGAAGAATTAGTACATCATTTGCAAAGTAACATTTGCCTCTCACCCACTATGTATGTGTGTGTGCACAAATAACTTCAAATATATACAAACAGCTTCATATTTCAGAGAAGTATAGCATCCTGAAAATATCACAAACAAAAGTCAAATGCAAAAATAAGGTTAAAATTCCACATTTGATAGCAGCATAGATAGCAATTGCATACGATATCCTCTCGGACATCACCATAAACTGAAATCACATAAGGGGACCATAATGACAACTACTATTTATTAAATTTGTTAGTCACTTTATCTTGCCCAAGGCAACCCAAAGCAACCTACAAACGAACCCCACATAGAAAACTAGAGCATTAAAACCATCCCACCCATTTCGAAAAGGCCACAGTTGGTTAAAGGGCATCCGCTGCCACAGAAGAGACCTGTTCTTATGTTGCCACGTTCCAAACTTCTCATGGAGGGAACGCATGGAGAATGGCCTCCGATGATGATCTCATTCAGGGGTTGGCAACTGTGCTAAACTGGCGCAGAGCAGAGCAGGGACCACCTTCCATGATGCTGGCCGGCTTCCCATTGGCTGCAGGAGCCTCCTGCAGCCAATGGGAAGCTGCGCACGCCTCCTCCACGCCAGAAGGAGTGCCGGAAATAGTGTTTGCGCATGCACGCGCACTCCAGCCCACTGTGGCATCTGCGGGACCATGAACCAGCCCAAGCCACAAAAACTTTGCCAACCCCTGATGGTTGGTACATATGGAGAGAGGCGCTTCTTTCAGTATTGTGGTCTTGAGGTGTTTAAGGCTTTATAGGTCAAAACCCAACACTTTTAGTTGGGCCTGGAAGCTAACTGGCAGCTCATGTAGTTGGACCAGGATTGGTGTTATATGCTCAAGCCATCTTGCCTTGGTGAGCAACCTGGCCGCTGAATTCTACAGAGACAGCCATTTCCCACGCAGCCAATATGCAAGCATGTTTTTATCCATGGGCAGGCAACCTAAGGCCTGGGGGCCAGAACTGGCCCAATCGCCTTCTAAATCCGGCCTGTGGACGGTCCGAGAAGCAGTGTGTTTTTACATGAGTAGAATGTGCCCTTTTATTTAAAATGCACCTCTGGGTTATTTGTGGGGTATAGGAATTTGTTCAATTTTTTTTCTTTCAAAATATAGTCTGGCCCCCCACAAGGACTGAGGGACAGTGGACCGGCCCCTTGCTGAAAAGGTTTGCTGAGCCTTGTATTTTATCAGTAGTAGGAACACCCTAGCCTCTCCCACTTTCTTCCCAACTGAAGCATTGTGGTCACTTTTCCAAAGTCCAGCATACAACATATATATGTCGCCTCTCCTGTCATGGCGACGGTCACTGCACGCACACACGCTCGCTTCCCCGCTCCTCCAGCTCCCTCCCACCTTCCCGCTGACGGTTAGTGCCTCACGCCGCTGCCCACCCCCCTCGCGCGCTCCCCTCAGAGAGCCGTTGCCACCAGCGCCTCTCTCTCCCTGGAGTCGCGCTCCTGAGCCCCGCCGCCCTCCAGCAGCCGCGTCACGCGGTGGCCACAAGGCGCGGGTGAGTCTGAGGTACCGGCTGCGGCAGCTGTCCTGCTTCTTCCCGCTCCTCCCCGCCGTTGTTAGTGTTTAAATGCAGTGGTGCTTCGCAAGACAAAAAAACTCGTACAACGAAAAAACTCGCGGGCATCCAAGAAAACATACCTTCTGTGGAAGCTGGCTGAGGGCCAATGCGATCATGTTCCCCTTTTCCTCTGTTAAGTTTTTAATCATTGAGCCCAGGGAGAAGACCACAATGCCATGTTCTCCTGAACTCTGGACAAATTTTTCCATTTCCTATTAAAAGGCAAAAGCAAGTAAAAGTAACGTTCCCTCTGCTGCTTGAAATGCATACATGACTAGCTGTGGTAATCCATTTTTTCTGGGGTTATTTTATAAGTTGTGCTGTAATAACATCCTTAACATTAGTCATAGAATCATAGAATTGGAAGGGACCCTGAGGGTCATCTAGTCCAACCCCCTGCAATGCAGGAATACGCAGATGTCCCATACGGGGATCGAACCTGCAACCTTGGCATTATCAGCACCAAGCTCTAACCAACTGAGCCATCTTGTCCCTGCTGACTGGGAAATGGGAGAGATCTTCTAAGTAAAGCAGAGTGTCTAACATTTGGAGCACACCAAAGTCTGGAGGGCCACAGGTCCCCAACTTCTGAGAGAGAGAGAGATAGAATAACTAAAATGCAGAAGACAACAGTAGTGAGGAATTCAATTTGTGAGAAAGATACATTTTTGTTTAACATCAGTGGAATTCCATCATTCATCATAAGGTGGCAGTGTCCCCCAGCGATACATGAAATTCATCTTCCAGTTTTTGAGAATTACCTTGATCAATATACTATTATTACTACTAGTAATAATAAATATCAGGCTTCAGTTAATGAAGTGTTTTTGTACTACTAAGCCTATGGTATTTATGATGATAACAAGGGCAAAAACTGCTTCTCCTTCCTGTTACGGTTGTCAAGTATTAAATCTTGGGAGCATATTTTATAGCTTTATGAATTGCAGTAGATATATAGTTTTACTCTGCCTTTGTCAACTTACCTTATTTGACAAGTTGAATCTAATCCACATTGTGTGTGTGTGTGTGTGTGTGTATGAGAGAGAGAGATTGGGGAGGGAATTAAATCCCGGTAAACTGGTTGGCTACTAAGGACCCTGAATATAATCATGACAACAAGATCAATATCAATACCTGGCCTAGTCTAACTTTATCAGTTCTAAAGTCCTAAAGGGGAAATGATAACTAAGGTATTTCCTGGAGCTGCTTACAATGGACTGTTGTTTCACAGAGCCATTCCTGGCCCATGGTCTGAAGCCTCTTTCTTGGGGCTGTGCAGTGGCGTAGCGTGGGGGGTGCAGGGGGGGCCGGCCGCACCGGGCGCAACATCTGGGGGGGGGGGCGCTCGCAGCTCTTTGCCCCTACCTGGCTCACTCTCTCTCTCTCACTGCAGTGCTGGCTGTGCGAATCCGATCCGAGCCGCCGGGTCGCCGCCCACTGTGGAGGGGAGGGTGCCAGGCGTGCGGTGCGGTGCGGAGAGAGAGCGAGGGACTATCTGGGGGAGGGGCAGTGCAGCGGGGGGGGCGCAAATTACTTGCCTTGCCCCGGGATAGGGGGCGCAAATTACTTGCCTTGCCCCGGGTGCTGACAACCCACGCTACGCCACTGGGGCTGTGTGGTAAGAGTGGCCCTTTAGAAGAAGAAGAAGAGTTTGGATTTGATATCCCGCTTTATCACTACCCTAAGGAGTCTCAAAACATTCTCCTTTCCCTTCCTCCCCCACAACAAACACTCTGTGAGGTGAGTGAGGCTGAGAGACTTCAGAGAAGTGTGACTGGCCCAAGGTCACCCAGCAGCTGCATGTGGAGGAGCGGGGAAGCGAACCCAGTTCACCAGATTACCAGTCTACCGCTCTTAACCACAACACCACACTGGCTCTCCACACTGTCTCTCTTTAGCTGCTGAGCTGCTGACTTCAGTTTCCTCCTAGCACTCTGATGGCTCCTGAGCCCTATTCCCAGACTTTTGCTGCAGCCCACCTTGTGCTTAAATATGTCTGGGGCTTGAGTGGGACCGACATATTTGCCCACTCCACTTTCGGAAGCAAACGTGATGCTGGCAGGTTAATCATCTGCAGCCCCCAACTGCAATCTCTTTGCTGCTTCTAGAGAAATCTGAAATGGATTGAAACCCAGACCAGAATCCATCCCCACATAAACATGGGACACAATCCATGTCTCTGCACAAGCTCCACTGGGATGAACACAGGATAGCCCTGGCTTCCTCAACCTCGGCCCTCCAGATGTTTTGAGACTACAATTCCCAGCATCCCTGAACACTGGCCCTGCTAGCTAGGGATCATGGGAGTTGTAGGCCACAAACATCTGGAGGGCCGAGGTTGAGGAAGCCTGAGATAGAATGGGTCCTCCGTGTCAGATCTGTCCATCTTCCAGGCTTCCACTCTGAATGTCACCCCTGAATTTGCCCCTCGATAAACCTTCACATATGGATGCTGTGAAACCACCAACTACCTCAGATTTGGAGCTGATATTCAGAGCAAGCCCATGAAAGAAAGCCATCCTCCTCCACATATATGTAATTAAGAGGAAGAAATGGAGTGAGAGATTTTACATTCTTGGGCTCCATGATCACTGCAGATGGTGACAGCAGTCACGAAATTAAAGGATGCCTGTTTCTTGGGAGAAAAGCAATGACAAACCTGGCCAGCATTTTAAAAAGCAGAGACATCACCTTGCCACCAAGGGTCCGTATAGTTCAAGCTATGGTTTTCCTAGTAGTGATGTATGGAAGTGAGAGCTGGACCATAAATAAGGCTGATCGCCGAAGAATTGATGCTTTTGAATTCTGGTGCTGGAGGAGACTCTTGAGAGTCCCATGGACTGCAAGAAGATCGAACCCATCCATTCTGAAGGAAATCAGCCCTGAGTGCTCACTGGAAGGACAGATCCTGAAGCTGAGGCTCCAAGACTTTGGCCACCTCATGAGAAGAGAAGACTCCCTGGAAAAGACCCTGATGTTGGAAAAGATGGAGGGCACAAGGAGAAGGGGACGACAGAGGACGAGATGGTTGGACAGTGTTCTCGAAGCTACCAGCATGAGTTTGACTAAACTGCGGGGGCAGTGGAAGACAGGAGGGCCTGGCGTGCTCTGGTCCATGGGGTCACGAAGAGTCAGACACAACTAAACGACTAAACAACAACAACAAATTGTCCTCACTACCACACGTCCTTCCCTTTCCTGGTGGTGTTTTGTAGGAGAACCAGGCACGATTACCATGACCAGTTGGCGGGCAAAGGAGGGAATTACCTCTGGCAAAGGCTTGGCTGGCTGGCAGTGCAGACCTCCCACAAACTCAAAATTGGGTAGGAAAGGCCGCGGGAATTCAAAGTCCCAGTAGGTGCGGATCAACCAGATCTCTGCTTTCCCCATCACTTCACATAATGTTGTGGGTCTCCCTGTTGAGTGAGAAAAAGGAAGGGGGTTAGGTTCAGCTCCACTCTTCTTCCCAGAGTCAACTGCTTTGGCAAACTTGCTTCCAGAAACACTGTGGTTCAGACATTACATTTCAGCTGTGTACGGTGCACCTGAAAAAAGAAGAAAATTAATGTGAACCACAACAGGGGACTGAGCTTGCAGAAATGCATGTACTGAACATGCTTGCTTGTTAGGATTGGCTATGGCTCCTTGGTGGATACTATTTCAGCGGCACACCCAAGCTCACTGTTGCGTAATAGTGCAAAGAACTCACCGCTTCAAAGTCAGTGTTGACATCTGAAGGCACATCACTGTTGCTTCCAATCTGCTTAGATCAGCTTTCCCCAACTTGGCTCCTTCCTGAAGTTTTGGACTACAGAGTCCATCAGCCTGAGCCAGCATGTCTGCACTGACTGGGGCTGATGGGAATTGTAGTCCATAACCTCTGGCGGGAACCCGGCTGAGGGAGGCTAGCTGACGCTGCATTTCTCAGGGTTTTTGAAACCTTATGCGCAAATTCTCAGTGACCCAGTAGGAAAGAGTTTGGAATGAACCATCTTGAATAATTTTTTAAGGAAAGGGAGGAATAAGAAACACCTAATACAGTGGTACCTCAGGTTACATACGCTTCAGGTTACATACACTTCAGATTACAGTCTCTGCTAACCCAGAAATAGTACCTTGGGTTAAGAACTTTGCTTCAGGATAAGAACAGAAATCATGCTCCAGTGGCGCGGCAGCAGCAGGAGGCCTCCATTAGTGGTGCTTCAGGTTAAGAACAGTTACAGGTTATGTAAAGACCTCCAGAACGAATTAAGTACTTATTGGTACTTAAGTACCAATACAGTGGTATTTACCACTGTATTGAAAAGGAAACACAACGTTTATTTTTCAGGAAGGATCACTTCCTGCTCACAGGTCATTCCTATATATCTCACATAATTGTTGTCTTCCACTGCCCCAATTCTGTCATATTTCTCCCATTCTTCCGCTGCCAAAAACATTCCCAGTGCCCTCCTGTGCTTACGATGAAAGCAAAAGAGGAGCAATGCAGGATCAGACCGAAGTCCATTTAGCCCAGCCTGGTGTTTGCAGCAGTGGTTGGGCAGATCTGCTTCTAGCAAGTTTCCAAGCTGGGCTTGAAGGCAATACTTCTGTGCTTCCCTCTCTCCTTTCCCAGCACCTGGTGCTCAGGGATAAATACTGTACCACCTCCAAACATCTGGTTGTTCATTTGGTTACACTTTTTAAAATGCACCCCTCAAGAGTCCAGAGTTGGCAGGTGTCAGGAGCCGGTCTGCAATAAATCACACGGCGTCAGTAAAGTTAACTCTTTATTCAAGGAAACATGGTTGGCTCAGGACATCAGGCCTACTGAGCACAGCAACTCTTCTTGGTAGATCTTGCCCCTGTGAGGCCATTCCCTTCTGTGTGTCCCCACCTTCCCAAAGGCTCCCTAAGTCTCCTCCTCCCCTGGGTACTTTCCAAGCAATCTGAGAATCCACCGGCATGCCTATCTTTGCCGGTCCACCCTCTTCATACTTCTTCTGGTTCTGGGTGACTAGGCGGGAGGGGAGCTGGTCACAGCAGGAGGGGGAGACCCCCTGGTTTCTTCAGCAGCCTCCCTCATCTCTGCTTCATGGTCCTCCTCTTCTCCAGCCTCCACTTCTGCCTCTGAGTCTGAACTGCTCTCTTCCACAGCCTCTTCCTGCTCACTAAACCCTGTTGCCTCTTCAGCTTCCAACACCTCCTCCTCCCGGTCTGCTCCCTCTAACCACTCACTGTCTTCCCATCCCACCCCCCGGGCTCTGAGCCTTCCTTTGGGGGTTCCCCAGCTGGTGCCTCCCACTACTCTGCATCCAGCCAGTCCGTGACACCAGCCTCAGCTTCCACTTTATCACATTAACAGGAAACCAGAACTATGCTGGGCGCACAGCCCACTTGCTGCCACTTGGCTCCTCCCCTGCTGCTGCCAGCAAGTAAACAAACAAACCCAGAAGGGGATGGCTCAGTGCTACTGGGATCACAAGCCAGCCTCAAACTGCTGCTTGTTACTGGTTTTATGACTCCTGGCTTGTTTAAAGTAAAATGAGATGAGCCACTGTTGCTCATGCCATGCATATTACAGTGGTACCCCGCAAGACGAATGCCTCGGAAGACGAAAAACTCGCTAGACGAAAGGGTTTTTCATTTTCTGAGGTGCTTCACAAGACGGATTTTCCTAAGGGCTTGCTTCACTAGACGAAACAGCCCTGCCTCGCCTGTCATGGCGACGGTCACTGCATGCACGCACGCACGCACGCTCGCTTCCCCGCTCCTCTGGCTCCCTCCCACCTTCCGGCTGATGGCCGACCTTCCGGCTGCCTCACGCCGCTGCCCACCGCCCTCACGCGCTCCTCTGAGAGAGCCGTTGCCGCCAGCAGCCAGCGTTGCAGCCGGAGTCGCGCTCCTGAACCCCGCCGCCCACCAGCAGCCACGTCGCGCGGTGTCCACAAGGCGCGGGTGAGTCCAAGGACCAGCTGCGGCAGCTGCCCTGCTTCTCCCCACCCCTCCCCGCCGTGGTGCTTCGCAAGACGAAAAAACTCGCTCTACGAAAAAACTCACGGAACGAATTAATTTCGTCTTGCGAGGCACCACTGTACTCTGTCCCATTATCATCTATGGTCAAACAGGTTTTGCAATCTTTTTCCGAGTACTTCAAAGCCCCACAAATCAACAGCAAACAACAGCAGGCCCTGTTGGCCAAAGATGATAACATTTTCAACTTTTTGGGGTGGAAGCATCAGAAGATAGGAAGCTGTCTTATACTGCCTTGGTCCATCTAACTCAATTCTGTCCACACTGACTGGCAAGGGCTGTCCAGGGGTCTCTCTCACAGCTACCTGGAGATGCTGAGAACTTTCTGCATCCAAACCTGATGTTCTGCCACTGAGCCACAGCCTGCCCCAGAGCATCTGACTGTAACTTTGGATAAATAAAACCATGACACCTCTGAAGAACAAAAACCCTAAAGCTTGCCTAAGGTAAAGGTAAAGGGACCACTGACCATTAGGTCCAGTCGTGACCAACTCTGGGGTTGCGGCGCTCATCTCGCTTTATTGGCCGAGGGAGCCGGCGTACAGCTTCCGGGTCATGTGGCCAGCATGACTAAGCCGCTTCTGGCAAACCAGAGCAGCGCACGGAAACACCATTTACCTTCCCGCCGGAGCGGTACCTATTTATCTACTTGCACTTTGATGTGCTTTCGAACTGCTAGGTTGACAGGAGCAGGGACTGAGCAACGGGAGCTCACCCCGTGGCGGGGATTCGAACCGCTGACCTTCTGATTGTCAAGTCCTAGGCTCTGTGGTTTAACCCACAGCGCCACCCGTGTTCCGTAAAGTTTGCCTACACTTACCTAAAATCTCGCTGTAATATCGATCCCACTCGCTTGCCAAGGAATACAGGAAAAATCCATCGTAGAAAGCATAGAAGAGGGCATTTTTCATCCTCTCAACAAAGCTCATCCTGTCACTCATCCCTCCAGTGCTGGCACCGACATAGGAAGGAGGAGCTGGGAGTTGTCCACAGAGTCTCTCCATGCTGTTGCCATCTGAGAACCGCAAAGTGTACAGAAAGGGGATTCCGAGCAACTCTGCCAGCAGGTCACCGCAAGGTGTCAGTGGGTCTGAGATGAGGACACTAAATTCCTCCTTCCTCAGCCTCGCTACCCGCGTCTCATTGTGGAAAATGCTGTCGCAGACCTGTTTGAACACTTCTTCGAAGGAATCAACTAATTCTCTCATCTTCTGCATAGCTTTCCAAAAGGGGAGCGTGGGCAACTCGTACGTCGCTACATCCAGGAATTTCTGCAGAACAGCTGACACCTCCTCTTTGGTGAAGGTCACTGGCAGGACCTCAATGTGGTAAGAGGAAGATGATGCCTCTTTCGGATCGATCAAGTAAGAGGCTGAGGGTATCAACACCGTCACTGAGTGGCCCCTCAAGGCCAGCTCATTGAGGATCATCTTTATGTTAATCCAGTGGCTGCCATCTGTGGGCCAGACAAGAACTTTCCCACCAGAACTGGTGCCCCAACAGCACACCTGTAGCCAGAATAGGATGAGAAGCTTCTTCCCCTGCATAGCGGCAAACAGAAACGTTTCCCCAGCAGAGGTACAATGACCCCAAGCTGATGATTGCACAATTAAATAATGAGTCTATTTGCCCAGCCGTAAGCGGAGCAAAGATCCTTTATGTGGCACGTATCAATGGCATGTAACAAATCCCGGAATGGACTGCTTCAATACAGTACTTTGGTTCTCGAATTTAATACCTTGGTTCTCGAATTTAATCCATTCCAGGAGGCCATTCGACTCCCGAAATGGTTCCAGAACCAAGGCACGGCTTCCGATTGGCCGCAGGAGCCATGGAAGCCACACTGGACATTTGGCTTCCGGAAAACGTTTGAAAATCGGAACAATCACTTTCGGTTTTTGATCGTTCAGGAGCCAAAACGTTTGAGTTTAAAGGCATTCGACTTCTGAGGTTCCACTGTACAGTGGTACCTAGGGTTAAGTACTTAATTCGTTCTGGAGGTCCGTTGTTATCCTGAAACTGTTCTTAACCTGAAGCACCACTTTAGCTAATGGGGCCTCCTGCTGCCGCCGCGCCGCCAGAGCACAATTTCTGTTCTCATCCTGAAGCATATGTAACCTCAAGCGTATGTAACCCGAGGTACCACTGTATAGGCTATTCAAAAAGATACAGTGGTACCCCGCAAGACGAATGCCTCAGAAGACGAAAAACTCGCTAGGCGAAAGGGTTTTTCGTTTTCTGAGGTGCTTCGCAAGACGGATTTTTCTAAGGGCTTGCTTCGCTAGACGAAACGGCCCTGCCTCTCCTGTCATGGCGACGGTCACTGCACGCACGCACGCTCGCTTCCCAACTCCTCCGCCTCCCTCCGACCTTCCAGCTGATGGCCGACCTTCCGGCTGCCTTGCGCCACTGCCCACCGCCCTCGCGCGCTCCCCTCAGAGAGCCGTTGCCGCCAGCAGCCAGCATTGCAGCCAGAGTCGCGCTCCTGAGCCCCGCCGCCCTCCAGCAGCCACGTCGCGCGGTGGCCACAACGTGCAGGTGAGTCCGAGGTACCGGCTGCGGCAGCTGCCCTGCTTCTCCCTGCTCCTCCCCGCCGTTGTTAGTGTTTAACTGCAGTGGTGCTTCGCAAGACGAAAAATCTCGCTCAACGAAAAAACTTGCGGAACGAATTAATTTCGTCTTGCGAGGCACCACTGTAATGTCAAGTCACTCCCTCTACTAGATTCTTCATGTAATATACAGCTCGTTTCTGAAACTAGGCTGCCATTCACAAAAGGCAGGAAATGGAATGGAAACTCCATAACTGATTGAGTTAATTGTGATAGGTCAGCTGGTAGAGCATGAGAGTCTCAGGGTTCTGGGTTCAAGCTCCATGATGGGCAAGAGATTCCTGAATGGCAGGGGATTGGGCCAGATGATCCTTAGGGTCTCTTCCAACTCTTAAGATTCTATGAAATGATAAGATTACCTGCATGGCATTGTGGGATTCCTTCATCCGTTTAAAACATTTATCACCTGCTCTTCATTAATAAATAATAATAATAATAATATTTTTTTATTTATACCCAGCCCTTCCCGGTTCAGAAAACCGGGCTCCGGGCAGCTAACAACAAATTTAAAATGCTTAATTGATGCAACAAAAAACAGCATATACAGTATAAAACGTGAACAACAATAAAATTCAGAATTCAAAAATCACAAAAACCAATAAACATTAGATGATGACCAGGGCTAGCTGGCTAAATTAGTCCTATTTGGGCCAGCGAGGAGACCAGGGGACAATTAGCTGTGGGATCCCAGAGAGGGCAATCTTCATAAAAAGGGGGGGGGGAGGGAAGGAAGGGGAATAAAAGATCAGGCTAAGTTCAAATTGAAAGCCAAGCGGAATAGCTCTGTCTTACAGGCCCTGCGAAGGGAAGTTAAATCCTGCAGGGTCCTGGTCTCATGGGACAGAGCATTCCACCAGGTTAGAGCCATCACTGAGAAGGCCCTGGCCCTGGTGGAGGATAATCCGACTTCCTTAGGGCCCGGGACCTCTAAACTATGATTATTCATGGACCTTAAGGTCTTCTGTGGAGCAGATCAGGAGATGCGGTCGCATTGCTGCACTGCTGCAGGCAGTCTCAGAGTGGGGAACAGTACTTAAAACTGAACCGATACAATAAGACACAGCTAAATATATCAGGGAAGATAGACTAAAGGATTCTACCCAAGGCCAAAGATACCGCCAAAGTTGTGACATTTTGCTATGGGAAAGGCAAACCTGCCAATGCAGGAGAATTCCTTTCTGGCCTTCAACAGCGACCTTGAAGTAGCAGCGCCCACTTACCAGCGGAGAAAAGGTTAACCTGCAAAAGAAGTCTTAACTGAGGGTGGGTAGGGTGGGAGAAGCTCTGGAGCCAACTGACGATTCCCAGGTAAGGTCCTCCCCCTATTGTGTGGGCAGGTAGTCCCTCCCCCTACCTGGCTCAATCACCTTGGCAACGCCTCCCCAGGTGGGATTGGGCAACTGACTGAGGTAGGCGGAGACCTCCAGGTATCCCACCTGGAGGGAGGCGAAGCCAAGCCTGTGCTAATGGTGCTGCATAGTGTCCAGGGGACTGCGCGCAACCACTCAAAGGGGCACCCCTTTAATGTGGGGAGCGGTAATTGTGTAATGCTCTGCCCAGAAAGTAGCGCTGTGGGTTAAACCACAGAGCCTAGGACTTGACAATCAGAAGGTTGGCGGTTCGAATCCCCGTGACAGGGTGAGCTCCCTTTGCTCGGTCCCTGCTCCTGCCAACCTAGCAGTTCGAAAGCACATCAAAGTGCAAGTAGATAAATAGGTACCACTCTGGCGGGAAGGTAAACGGCGTTTCCGTGTTCTGCTCTGGTTCGCCAGAAGCGGCTTAGTCATGCTGGCCACATGACGCGGAAGCTGTACACCGGCTCCCTCGGCCAATAAAGCGAGATGAGTGCCGCAACCCAAGAGTCGGTCATGACTGGACCTAATGGTCAGGGGTCCCTTTACCTGCCCAGGAAGGCAAGCCTAACACCATCATGTTGTTCCCCATTCCATCCCCATTCCATCTCCCCCTTCCACTCCAGTACTGGAGCTAGACTGGGCGAAGGACCAGGCAAAATAAGAGAGCAAAGCAATACAACAGACATGTCTCCATGCATCAGAACGTACAGGTGCGGATGTCAAAAATACAGTAACCGAAACTCGGAGCAGGATCTTACCTAGAACATCGCTATAGAACTGATGCCAGTCTTTATAGAGAACTTGATGGTAGAGGAAATCATTTGAGAGGTAGAAGAGCATGTTTTGGAGTCGCTCCATGAAGGACATCCTGTCTGTTAGCGCCTTCATGCTTGCAGGCACATAGGATGGAGGGGCTGGCAATCCTCCACAAAGACGCTCCACCGTGTTTGCCACAGAGAAGCGATAGGTGTATATAAATGGAATCCGAAGTTTCTCAGCCAACAGTTCTGCACATGGATAGAGTGGGTCTGCAAGGAGAACATCGAATCCAGCTGATTCCATCTTCTCCAACAGTTTCTCATTCGTCACAGCCATCTGACAGAAAGTTTTCTGCCGATGCATTGTCACAGTTACGATGTCAGACAACTTGTTGAAAAACTCCCAGTAAGATAGTTCATGAACATCATATGTCATAAAATATACTAAGTTCTGCAGCAGATCTTCCATCTCTGCCCTTGAGAACGGAGCGGATATCACTTCTATCTGGAAAGGAGAAGGTCCACTGGGGTCAATTTTCCGGAAGAATGAAGGCAGGAGCACAGTCACTCGGTGGCCTCTGGCTGTGAGCTCATTCGTGATGAATTCCATATTGATCCAGTGGCTGTCGTCTGCCGGCCAGATGAGGACATTCCCACTGGAGGCTGAGCCCCAGAAGAAGACCCAAACCACGGGAAACACCAGCAGCCATTTTGCAGCCATTGCGTCCTGGCTTTCCCACGCTTGATTCAGAGAGCTCCAATGTGGTTTTGACAGGCTTGGGCTTATGCAGGGCACTCCTCTAATCTGTGCGTCTCCTCCCTGTTTCACCCTTGCCGTACTTTGGCACAGAGTTCGTCAAAGCAAAGGTGGTTTTCTGCTACAGCAAAATCCTGTTGCATAGCATGATCCTGTCGAAATGTGGGTTCATGATTGGCACTCCGCCTAATCACGAAACAGCCTCTCTGTTCAATATACACTTTTGTTTGTCTTACTAGGAATTACTCTCAGGTAACCTCTCTATGGACGCGGGTGGCGCTGTGGGTTAAAGCCTCAGTGCCTAGGGCTTGCCAATCGAAAGGTCGGCGGTTCGAATCCCCGCGGCGGGGTGTGCTCCTGTTGTTTGGTCCCAGCGCCTGCCAACCTAGCAGTTCGAAAGCACCCCTGGGTGCAAGTAGATAAATAGGGACCGCTTACTAGCGGGAAGGTAAACTGCGTTTCCGTGTGCGGCTCTGGCTCGCCAGAGCAGCGATGTCACGCTGGCCACGTGACCCGGAAGTGTCTTCGGACAGCGCTGGCCCTTGGCCTCTTTGAGTGAGATGGGCGCACAACCCTAGAGTCTGTCAAGACTGGCCCGTACGGGCAGGGGTACCTTTACCTTTACCTTTAACCTCTCTATGTGGTCCATAATATTCTCACACAAAACTTGAAGCAAATGAAATGGTTTTCCTATAAGCACAGGATTGGAGAAACTTTTTTGGCTTGTGGGACCATAGTTTCTTCTGGTCAACTGTGAACAGTGGCAGATTGAGGGCAGCGTGACCAGTTTCCCAGCACTGGTCACCATGCCACAGGGGGCATGGCAGGGCTTTGCAGCTATGGCGTAGTGCACATGCAGGTGGAAGGTTGGAGGTTGTGATGGATTTTGGCCTCTCGCAGGACGCCGCTAAATTTGAAAGACCAAAGTCCACACCTACTGTAAACATCAGCCTCAAATGCAAAGGCACCTGCCATTTTCAAAGAAAATAGTTGATATTTAACAAAGTCCTGCCAGAGCAGACTCACTGATATTAAAGAATCTAAGGTAGTCCGTCATGTCCATTAAGCTTAATAATAATAATAATAATAATAATAATAATAATAATAATAATAAATTTTATTTATATCCCGCCCTCCCCAGCCGAAGCCGGGCTCAGGGCGGCTAACAACACTAAAATAGTGCAACATTATAAATACATTATAAAAATTAATTAAAATCAAAATCGATGGCAACCATAAACTAAAGTTTTGTAAAGATTGCCAAAGGAGGGAGTCAGGCTGCACCCTGACCAAAGGCCTGGTAGAACAGCTCTGTCTTGCAGGCCCTGCAGAAAGATGTCAAGTCCTGCAGGGCCCTTGTCTCTTGTGACAGAGCGTTCCACCAGGTTGGAGCCGCAGCCAAAAAAGCCCTGGCTCTAGTTGAGGCCAGCCTACAATAGGTCTACTCTGAGTAGGGCTAGGTATAAAAATCTCTGGCAACCCAATATCCTTTGCTGCTGAGGTGCTAGGGCCATTCCCAGTGGCTCTGATGACCTCTAAAGCCTACAATTAGACACATAGAGAGTGTTTCTAGCATACACAGGTGGGGAGATGCATGCCAAGACAGAGTAAAGATGGCTATTGGCCAAGATGACATTCTCCTGCAGTTTCGTGCAGCAGATGAGGATGCATTCTCTGTGGTGCTAGTGGTTAAATGAATCAGTGTCAACTGCTAAGGGATGCTGTGTAAGGAACAAGATTATGTGGGTAGTCGGTTTCACAAGGCAAGTCTTGTATTGTCTCCAGTTAGTTACATCAATAGGGCTAGGGGTTGTTGTTGTTGTTTAGTCATTTAGCCATGTCCAACTCTTCGTGACCCCATGGGGCAGAGCATGCCAGGCACTCCTGTCTTCCACTGCCTCCCGCAGCTTGGTCAAACTCATGCTGGTAGCTTTGAGAACACCATCCAACCACCTCGTCCTCTGTCGTCCCCTTCTCCTTGTGCCCTCAATCTTTCCCAACATCAGGGTCTTTTCCAGTGAGTCTTCTCTTCTCAGGAGGTGGTCAAAGTATTGGAGCCTCAGCTTCAGGATCTGTCCTTCCAGAGAGCACTCAGGGCTGACTTCCTTAAGGGCTAGGGCTAGTCTTGGGTGAAGAAATGTCAAGGGTAAGAATTCACTGCTGCTCTCAGAGAACCTAAGCCTCCCTCACCTGGGGTGATGCCTCTGCCAGAGAAGGAAGCAGCAGTGGCAGGCTGCCCCCCCTGGACTTGTAAAGATGAGCAGGACCTCAGGCAGTGGGAGGTTGCTCACTGCTCGACTGTCAAGTACAGGAAAATCCTGGCTGGTTCATAAGAGCACCCCTCTTTCTACCTTGTCCTGAGCCCAGCACCTTCCAACTCAGGTTGGGTGTCTTTCCGCCTCCTGTCCGCAGCAGCACCTCCTGAGTTCTTCTACGCTCCACCTCCTGTGCCTCATCAGACCACTGAAAATGGTCCTGACTTCACCAGTCCACCATGCCCCCTCACCCCACCAGAGCACTTCGTGGATCCAGCCAGCAGCTAGGCCATGGCTGTCAACTTTCAGATTTGAAAATAAGGGATCAGCAGCCTCAAAAATAAGGGATCAGCAGCCTCACCTGTCCCGGGGACAGTCTATGGGATATCTAACAATCTGGGATAGCAGAAGGAAGCAGCGGGAAACGGCACTGGAATAAGGGAATTTCCCACAAAAAAAGGGAAGGTTGACAGCTATGAGCTAGGCAGGATCGCCGTAGGGGGTGACACAAGCAGGTAGGGCTGCTTGACAGTCTCATTTGGTCCATGTGGACCAAACCAATTCACACTTTCACAAACCACTGCACAGAACGGAACAGAACAGCTAGAGTCAGGTATCACACCTCTCAGAATTTCATCATGTAGTTATTGGCACAAGCAAGGCATAAAATACAGTGGTGCCTTGCAAGACGAAATTAATTCGTTCTGCGAGTTTTTTCGTTCTGCGAGTTTTTTCGTCTTGCGAAGCACCACTGCGTATTGACGGTTTCCCATAGGAATGCATTGGTGGCTTTTAAAAAAAGGCGCAAGACGGAACGTCTTGCGAAGCAAGCCCATAGGGAAATCCATCTTGCGAAGCAACTCAGAAAACGGAAAACCCTTTTGTCTTGCGAGTTTTTCGTCTTCCGAGGCATTCGTCTTGTGGGGTACCACTGTACTTGTTTTTCAATTGTAGCCCAAAACGTGGGCAACGGATACAGGAAATTTAAGCAGACGTTATATGAAATATGGTAACAATGTGCATCTCTGCTTACATTTTAGTGTGATATGTCCACAAATTAACTAAAAAGAATAACTTACATTTCTGCACTGTTCTTCTACAAAGTGAGGAGGCAGAGTTCAATCGTAGCATCAGAAAGAGATGTACAGGTAAGGGGAGCTGAAACAGCTCTTTCCCTTACACAAGCTTCATACCCCAGTAGTAGTAGTAGACTTTATTTGCATAGCCGACAGGCCATAGCATCAAGGGACAAACACCAACAGAAATACATTACAGATATAGTTACCATAAAATCTTGTGACCTATTAAAACCCTAGGTAAATTAATAATCTCAGCACTTTAAACTTGGCAGAAGTAATAAAATAATAATAATAAAACATAATGATAATAATCATAACATCCTAGGCGAGGAATCCAGGTGACGACACTGGTGTCATTCAGATAACAGCTCTCAGTCTCATTGCTCTCTCGATAAAATTGGCAACCTTCTCTGTTGTCGAGCTGTTCTGGTCGGCTGGGAGTGAGAACAATTTGGCTTCGCAAGAGCGGCCCAGGATGGCAGATAGGAGCGGCGTAATGGTCTCGTCCCTGAGATCTTTATATAGGGAGCAAGACAAGAGAACGTGTGACACCGTCTCTACATAGCCAGCTCCACAGGGGCAGAGCCAGTTCTTGAATGGAATTTTTTGATATCTACCTTCAAGAACGGCTGAGGGTAACATATTTAGTCTGGCCAGTGTAAAGGCCCGCCTAAGTTTTGGAATGGTTAAGGTAGACAAATAAGGTGCCCAAGAATCAAAATGGGAGGGGGGCAGATAAGCGTACCAAGCACTAAATTTCTTAATATAGGCCAGATTATTCTGCTGCTCAATATCCTTCATGCGCTGATCAATAATGGTTTTTGCCTTGGGGAGACCCATTTTCAGTAGATGCTGTGCTTGTAGGCCACATGTACCGTATTTTTCGTCCCATAGGACACTCCGTCCCATAGGATGCACCTAGTTTTTTTGGGGGGGGAAATAAAGGGAATCCCCCCCCTTTATTTCCCCCCCAAAACCAGGTCGGGGAAACCGAACCAGGTCGAGGAACAGCGGGATGGCGGCGCTGCGCCTCCCTGTGTCCCCAAAGCTTGTGGGGCTGGCCTTGGCTGCCCGGCACACAGGGCACTCTGCTTCAGGGTGCCCCGCGCGCCAGGTGGCAGGCTGCTATCCGCAGCGAGGGGATGTCTGCCCGGTGCGAGGGGTGCTCTGCTTCAGAGCGCCCCTCGTGCGGGGCGGCAGGCTGCTATCCACAACGTGGGGAGCCCTGCGGGGAACTCCTGCAGGGCTCCCCACGCTGCGGATGTCTGTCCGGAGCGTGGGGCACTCTGATTCAGGGCACCCTGCGTGCCGGGCGGCAGGCTGCTATCCGCAGTGTGGGGAGCCCTGCGGGGAACTCCTGCAGGGCTCCCCATGTTGCGGATGTCTTCCCGGCGCGAGGGGCGCTCTGCTTCAGGGCGCCCCTCGCGCTGGGCAGCAGACTGCTATCCGCAGCCTACACAGCCCTGCAGGAACTCCCGCAGGGCTGCCTAGGCTGCGGATGTCTTCCTGAAGCCTGGAGAGCGAGAGGGGTCGGTGCGCACCGACCCCTCTCGCTCTCCAAGCTTCAGTGAAAGCCTGCATTCGCAGCATAGGATGCACCCAGATTTCCCCTTCATTTTTGGAGGGGGAAAAGTGCGTCCAATAGGGCGAAAAATATGGTAAGTAGTTTTTGATGCACTACTTTGGACCACCGTTCATACCCCATGCTCAGTTGCCTAAATTCTGCTTTCCCTGCCATCTCCCACCTCAATACTGGAGCTGGACTGGGTGATGGACCAGGCAAAAAAGAGGAAAACCACAGCACAGAAATGTGTATGTGAAACAACACTTTTTGATGTTGATGTCAAAAACACAATGACCCGAACGAGGAGCGAGCTCTTACCTAGAACACCACTATAGAACTCATCCCAGCCTTTATATTGAACGTGCTGGAATAAGAAATCTTGGAAGAGGTAAAAGAGCATGTTTCGGACCCGCTCTGTGAAGGACATCCTGTCTGTTAGTTCCCCTGTGCTTGCAGGCACATAGGATGGAGGAGCTGGCATACATCCACATAGACGCTCCACTGTGTTTCCAAAAGAGAATCGATAGGTGTATATAAATGGTATCCGGAGCTTCTGAGCCAACAGTTCTGCACAAGGAATGAGTGGATCTGCAAGCAGAACGTCGAAACCAGCTGATTCCATCTTCTCCAGCAGTTTCTCATTTGTCACAGCTATATGACAGACCGTTTTGTATCGACCCATCACGTGTGTTACTAAGGCATTCAACTTGCTGAAAAATTCCCAGGAAGAAAGTTCTCGGATCCCATAAGTGCATAGATGTATGTAGTCCTGCAGTAGACCTTCCATCTCTGCCCTTGAGAACGGAGCAGAAATCACTTCTATCGGGAAAGGGGAAGGTTCACTGGGGTCAATTATCCGGAAGAATGAAGGCAGGAGCACGGTCACTCGGTGGCCTCTGGCTGTGAGCTCATTCATGATGAATTTCAAATTGATCCAGTGGCTGTCGTCTGCCGGCCAGATGAGGACATTCCCACTGGAGGCTGAGCCCCAAAAGAAAACCCAAACCACGGAAAACACCAGCAGCCATTTTGCTGCCATTGTGTCCTGGCTTTCCTCCCCTAGATTCAGGGTGATCAAAGGTTACTGTGACAGGCTGGGCTTGTTCAGAGCACTCCTGAATTTCACTGCTCTCCACCCTGCTTAAACTTTCCCGTTCTTTGGCACAGAGGCTTTCCAAGAAAGGAAGGTTCTCTGCCGCAGGAAAATGCTGCTGGGGATAACATAGCATAGTTCTTTCGAAATCCGGACTCCTCCCACAGCAAGTAACAAAACAGGTTCTCTGCTCAGTGGACAAGTTTGTTTATTTCTCCAGGAATAACTCCGAATGAGTCATCCAATGGCTTCAGCTGAACTCTCCATATGGCCCATAATATTCACACCTAGAGCTCAGAGCATATGAAATTGTTTGCCTGTAACTCAGGAGTGGAGAAACTGCAATATTTAGGACATAATATCGACATTGCGGCAAGGGGAAAGTCATGGCAAGTAGATATGAAATTTACTGCCTGTTACACATTAAAGGAAAACTATTTGGAAATGATATACAGATGGTATTTAACACCTAATAAACTGGCTGAGATGTACAAGACTGTATCAAATAAATGTTGGAAATGCAAACAGTCCAAAGGGTTACAGTGGTGCCTCGCAAGACGAAAAGAATCCGTTCCGCGAGTCTTTTCGTCTTGCGGTTTCTTCGTCTTGCAAAGCAAGCCCATTGACGGATTAGCGCTATTAGCGCTATTGGCACTTTAAGGGCTAAAAACGGCTTTTTAAGGCTTAAGGGATTAGCGGTTTTGCTGCTAAAATGCTTTTAGCAGCTTAGCGATTCAGAAAAAGGGGTTTTGGAGCAAAAAAAACCCTCAAAATTTTTCGTCAATTTTCGTCTTGCGAAGCAAGCCCATAGGGAAATTCGTCTTGCGAAGCGCCTCTGCAAATGGAAAACCCTTTCGTTTTGCGGGTTTTCCGTCTTGCGAGGCACCACTGTATTTTTTTCATACGTGGTGGACTTGTAAAAAAGCAACAGGCTTTTGGGAAATGATACACAATGATACACAATTTTACGTCATAGTTGTAGTGCCCCCTGCAGCGCTCCTGAGGCTCTGCACCCAGCCCCATATCCACCTCTGAGCAACCATGGTGTTGTAAACAAAAATTGCACATTCCTATCACAATGGTCAGCCTGGCATGTCCATGCTATCTCAACGTCCGCTGTTCGTGGGAGACAGCTCTGGGTTGGGTCAGGCCCCTGCTGCACCACTGATCACAGCAGCGGGATAATTGTATCATCTCTTTTTTCATTCCATCACTGTGTTGTTAGAACTGGAAAATAAATAGCTGACTGCAGCAGAATAGTGATAAGAAGCTCAGGGAATGTGGGGTCAAGGGGCCATACAACGTATGCCAACTGCAACAGGAATTAATTCTGCTGATAAGATAACAATCCTCAGATTTGCACAGGAGCCAATGGGAGTTGAAGAAACCCTGCAAAGTGCAGGATGGAGCCCAAGATACACACACCCAACTTTTTGGAGGCCTGTTCACAAGCCATCAGGAATGGTTATATAAACCGTTGTCCCCACTGCAGAGCAGATCAAGTAAACACCAGACCATTTGAAACAAAGCCTGCGTGTGAACTGCAGTGTCAAATTCCTGTGTGTGTATTTTGCTTACGGAACCTGAGCTTCGGCTATTTGTAAAAATAATCTAATTACCAGAAAGCATGGGGGGTCAAGGGGGTTGTGATGTAAGCAAATCTCCAGGCACAAAGAAATCTTTGTACCTGCTGAGATATTGAGATGGCTCATACTGTCTTTTATTCCCTTATTTTATATATAAAAAAAGCTGTTAGGTAAGTCTGCCATATGAAGTGTGTTCAGAACATAATAGAACATACAGTTTAGGGGCATTTTCATTTAGTCCTCCCTTTATTGTTGCAGATTTGCAAAGAAATAATGAAGCCAAGGTGTTGAGATCTGGCAAAAGAATTTCCCTGACAGATGCTGAATGGATAAAGTGTTGACCTCGTGCCAGGAAGTCTTGGCAAGGAAATAAATGCCACTCCAGTCTGTTGGTTTTGTATAAGAACCAGAACATGCACATCTACCCTCACATTGTTGGGGAGGTGGAAATAATAATCTACAAACGCCCACCCACAAAATACAAAAAAAAGTTAAGACTTAACTGAGTTAAGACAGGAGGGACATATATCCTCTTAAACTGGCCTATGGGGTGTCCCCCAAAAAGTGACTCTGAGGAATCATCATGTGAGCATGCCATCATGGTTATGTTTAGTGTCCTAACTCCCCACCTTCTTTCCTAGCCTTTATGATCAAGGAGAAAAGGCCCTGAAACATGTGTGTGTGATTTCTAGTTTTAATAGAAAGTTAGATTAGCTTCAACCAGAGCCAGGGCCTTTTCAACACTGGCCCCGGCCTGGTGGAACGCTCTGCCTCATGAGACCAGGGCCCTGCAGGATCTGATTTCTTTCTGAAGGGCCTGTAAGACAGAGTTGTTCCGCCTGGCCTTTGGCTTAGAATCAGTTTGATTCCCTTCCCCTCTGCCTTTTTCCTTTCTCCTCCTGTAAAGAGGCTGCATCCTAATGTTTTAATGTTGTATTTTAATCTTGTTTTTAAGTTGTAGTCATTCAACTTGTTTTTGTTATTGCTTGTTAGCTGCCCGGCCTTGGCTGGGGAGGGCGGGGTATAAATAAAAATTAGTATTATTAATATTAATATTAATATTAATAATTTGCACATCTTCTTGATCAGCTGCTGGCAACAACTCCTGGCACCACCTAAGATATCAGGAAGGACGTCAAGGAAAGTAGGGAACTCCAGCAGAGATATGAGGAACCTGCAGCTTGTAGGGTTGGGGTGAGGGAAGGGTGGTCTTCCAGAAGTTGCTGACTTGCAACTCCTATCATCACTGACCACTGGGCATGCTGGCTAGGTAAGGGCTGATGCAACTTGCAATCCAGCAACTTTTGAACTCCACAGATCCACCCCCCTCTGCACGCTAGAGCTACTCCTCACACTTTGGGCTCTTTGAGCCCCTTGAAAGCAAAGCAACAGCACAATCTTAAACATGTCTGCTGAGAAGTAAGCTCTGATGGATTCAAGGGGGTTTATGATCAGGTAGGTGGAGTGAAGGGGACGCAGGTGGCGCTGTGGGTTAAACCACTGAGCCTAGGACTTGCCGATCAGAAGGTAGGTGGTTCAAATTCCCGCAACGGGGTGAGCTCCCGTTGCTCGGTCCCTGCTCCTGCCAACCTAGCAGTTCGAAAGCACGTCAGAGTGCAAGTAGATAAATAGGTACTGCTCTGGCGGGAAGGGAAACGGCATTTCTGTGCACTGCTCTGGTTCGCCAGAAGCGGCTTAGTCATGCTGGCCACATGACCCGGAAGCTGTATGCCGGCTCCCTCGGCCAATAAAGCGAGATGAGCGCCGCAACCCCAGATTCGGTCACAACTGGACCTAATGGTCAGGGGTCCCTTTACCTTTACCTTAGGTGGAGTGAGGGTTGCTGCGGAATTTGAAAAGATATATACTGTATAGAGACAAGGGATTTGGAAGGTAGTCAGGGTGTGGGGTGACAGGAAAAGAGTGGCTTTAGCAAGGTGTGATGAGAAAAAGAAGAAGAAAGGCAAAGATCAAAGGCTGGGCTCCATCTTGGGCAGACTCTATGAAGGCAGGGGCGTAGGAAGGTGGGCAGGGGGTGGGTCGCCCCAGCGCCATCATGGAGGGGGGTGACAAATTATCAAGGAACAATTACTGCCCTACTAGGGCAGTTCATAAAAAAACTTTTTTGAAAATGCCTGCTCCAAAGGTCTTATCTTACTACAATAGGGATTATATAGCTATATATGAAATTTCATGCATATCAGTTAATATCTTGACCCTCCTCCACGAAAATAGCTGTTTACTTGGCCATTTTCCTATGTCGTGAAGGCTGAAATTTCAGTTCAGTGGAGCAGGATCAAGATATTAACTGATAGGTTTATTTTGTTTTGGTAAACCACTTTGCAGGTTTTTTAAAATAAATTTTATTAAAGAAATAAACAATAAATAAAATAACACAAGCTAAAACACAATCCATCCTGTAGATTTAAGTATCTGTCCACAGTCGCCTGCTTGTTATCAGAGGCTCAGAATCCACATTCCTTTGTAAGAAAATATGAAATAACGTAAAACCATTTTTGCAGGCAAATGCTAATAATAATAAATCAATGGGGGGGGGGGGACAAGAAATTATCCACACCGAGTACCACCTGACCTTCCTATGCCTCTGTCTGAAGGCTGGCTGGGAGAGATCCATAGAATCATAGAACCATAGAGTTGGAAGAGACCACAAGGGCCATCGAGTCCAACCCCCTGCCAAGCAGGAAACACCGTCAGAGCACTCCTGACATATGGTTGTCAAGCCTCTGCTTAAAGACCTCCAAAGAAGGAGACTCCACCACACTCCTTGGCAGCAAATTCCACTGTCGAACAGCTCTTACTGTCAGGAAGTTCATTGGAGTCAAAGATCCCTTTGACTCCAATGCTGCACTGCTGTGGGGAACAAGCCCCGTTTGAGATGTTGCAATATCTGGAATCCCTCCTAAGGTATTAAGGAGGAACAGAAGTAGAACAGAAGGCAGAGCAACTCAGTGAAGCAATAAAAGAGCAAAGTAGGTGAGATCTGCTACTCCTTCCATTAGAGTTGGCCAGATGGCGGAAATGACTGGCAGAATCCGAGACCAGGGAGAAGAGTCGATGGAGGAAGATTGGAAAAAATTTAAAGTATATTTACAGAAATTTTGCAAAATTAATGAATGTTAGAAGAATATTGGAATGAAGTTATATGGTTTTAGCAGAAGTGTTATTAAGAATTATATGAATATTAATCGTTAAAGTGTTAAAGTGGAAAATTTAAAGTTAAATTGTGTTAGGATAAACTATAGAACAAAAATTGAAGAAGAGGGAAAGGATTTGTTGAATTAGCAAATTTGAACTAGAATACAAAAAAGGGAGGTGTGAGGAAGTTGAGGAAATAAGCAAATGAAAGATACAGATATGAAATTTGGATGTGTGTTTAAATGTTTTTGTTTTGTTTGTGTTGTATTGTTGTATTGTATTTTTTATTGTTGATGTATTGTATGTTGAATCTATGTATTGTTTTTCTTTATTGTCTTTCTTTTCATAATTATAAAACATTTAATAAATATTATTTTTTTTAAAAAATAGAGTTGGCCAGACTACCTGGCTTGGTAGTGTCTACCTCCAACTGATAGTGGCTCCACGAAGCCTCAGGATGAGGCCTTTCCAGTCCTGCAACCTGGGTCCCCCTTTTTATTGGCTATGCCAAGGACTGCTCCAAAAACCCTCTGCATTTTCGGAGCAGCTGCTCTACGAAATAATAGTGCTTTGAGGAGGAGGAGTAGGAGAAACAAAAACAGGCTTACCTAAAACCTGACTGTAATAAGCGTCCCACTCTCCCCAGTAGGTCTGGAAAACATAATCCTGCAGGTGGTAGGATATCAAATTTTTCACCCTTTCCCCAAACGACAATCTGTCGGTGAGCTCAGACAGAGTAGCAGGAGTGTACGATGGAGGGGAGGGTATTTTCCCACAGTGTCTCTCCACCGTTGAGGCCGGAGTGAAGCGTAGGGTGTACACAAATGGGACGTCCAATTTCACAGCAATCAGGTCACCACAGATGGTCACAGGGTCCACAAGGAGTACGTCGTATCGGCTCTTTGTCAGCCGGGCCATCAGTTCCTGGTTGGCCAACACCCCTTCACACATTTGCCTGTTGAGCACAACTGCTTTCTTCATCAGTTTCCCCAGCTCTTGGTAGAACTTGTGGAAGGTCAGCGTGGTGGGCATATGGTTGAACCACAACATTATGATGTCCCTGATAAAGGCTTCGAAGTCGCTCGCTACGAAGGGCACAGGGTAAACCTCAAATGTGGCACCTGATACATCATCGCTGGGTTTGATGGAGATGGCACCTGTAGAAACTAGGATGCTGACATTGTGACCTCTGTGCAGCAGTTCTTGAATGATGACCTTAACGTTGAGCCAATGGCTGGCTTCTGTTGGCCAAATAAGCACATTCCCACAGAAGACGTTTCCTACTAGGGTGACCTGAAGTATTACCAGCTGGATTACAACCGCTCTTGCTGAGATGGAGGTCATGATGTGCTTTTTTTGCATAGCCACGTTGTATTCTTCAATAATTCCCCAACAGTGGAGCGTTATTCACTATTTCACTTCTCTGGAGAAACCTTCTGTCTCATACTCTCCTTCACTTTTGACCAAAGGTGTTTAACGTTTATAAAGTCTCTAACAGGAATGCTGCTGTTGTTGAAGAAGGCGCTAAAATGAAAAAAGGCAGAAGGGTCATTTTTTCACCTATTCTGCACAACTAAAACCAATGCATATTTCACCCATCTTACATATACAGTGGTACCTCGGGATGCGAACAGGATCCGTTCCGGAGCCCCGTCCGCATCTAGAAGCAAACGTAACTAGCGATGACACGTCTGCACACGCGTGCGTTGCTTTTCGCCACTTCTACGCATGCG
Organism: Podarcis tiliguerta; assembly: GCF_965153285.1. NCBI lineage: Eukaryota > Metazoa > Chordata > Lepidosauria > Squamata > Lacertidae > Podarcis > Podarcis tiliguerta. Next base: position 8,032,175 of record NC_139546.1, read on the forward strand.
CATGATGTCATGAGCATCTGCACATGCGCGAGCGGCGAAGCCCGGAAGTAACGCGCTACATTACTTCCAGGTTGCCACAGAGCGCAACTTGAATGCACTCAACATGAAGCATATTCAACCCGAGGTATGGCTGTATATGGGTGGCCCAGAAACCACCAACATTTAAATTTTGGCAATTTTTAGTGAAGGGGGAGAGTGATTTCAGGCCCCGAGCAAACAGCTATTCAATCCACCATTAAAGAACCAAAAACCCATAAAACAAACACAAATTGGCAGTTGAAACAAAAATGTAACCAGATAAAAATCTAAGGAAGGAGATGAAGAGCAGTGGCTATTTTGCTTTATAATATGAACAAACTAATGCAGTCACAGGTGTTACCGCAGTAACTGCATCCTCACATTTTCAGCATCATGGGACATACAAGAAAGCTTTTCCCTGTGGATCTCAGCGAAGGGGGAAGCACAGATGGGAAGAGAGCCCCCCCCCCAAGGCTTCAGCCTTTCATGTATGGTTTCGAGGTTCATTCCCAGCACTTTGAAATGGGCTCTGATGCTAATCAGAAACTGAGCTGAGCTGAGCTGGAAATCCTTCTGACAATGTGCCCCCGTCAAGAAGTGAGCCAGAACATTCTATGCTAGTAGCAACTCTCAGGCCACCTTCAGCGGTTTGCATCGATCAGCATCCATAGTTACCTCTTTCCCTCCCAAACTCACAGATGCAGAGGAGTGTGGGCTGTTGCGACCGTTCCAGTTTCAGGAGCTGTTTTTATGTAGCCAGGATACCGATGTATGTTGCCAGGTGAACGCAATCATGTGCATGAGAAGTGCTGGGTTGAATTTGCAGGCATTATTCTGCTAAGAAGACGATAACCCAATCTTTCATGGTGCCCATGCAAGATTAGGGAACTGGCTAAATAGGAGTTATTATCAATACAACAGGAAATTAACCATCATGTCTTATAGCATCTGTTAGGACTTCATGGGGAGCTTTTAATGTCTGGTGTTTCATAGTTATTATTATTTAAAAAAAAATATTCTGAGTGCCTAAGTAATAAATTGTCATCATGATGATAATAATGATAAACCAGATCAATGTTGTCCCATTGACACCTACCTGGTCTTCTCCTTTCCAGATTCAGCAGTCTTCTGCATGGAGTAAAGGAAAAGAAGCTTAAATAAGATTTGTTTTGAATAGAGGTATTAAATGGAAAGAGAGAAATGTGAGAATCGGACAGGACATTCCCCTGGCATGTTCAGGGCAATAATGTAGGAACTGATGGAGAGGGTGGCAGCAATGCTATTTGATTTCACATAAGCCTTACCAGATGAACAAAGGTTAATCTGACAGGTCTTTGATGCCCAGAACTGAAAGCAGGCAGTCAAAACTTTTCACATAGGAAGGTCCAGAATTAACTACTGCAGTACCTGAATGATAAAAAGACGTATCTGCACTGAATACAAACTGGTTTAATAGATAGCCATGTGATAGCCATGTTCAAATATATAAAAGGATGTCACATAGAGGAGGGAGAAAGGTTGTTTTCTGCTGCTCCAGAGAAGCAGACACGGAGCAATGGATCCAAACTACAAGAAAGAAGATTCCACCTAAACATTAGGAAGAACTTCCTGACAGTAAGAGCTGTTCGGCAGTGGGATTTGCTGCCAAGGAGTGTGGTGGAGTCTCCTTCTTTGGAGGTCTTTAAGCAGAGGCTTGACAACCATATGTCAGGAGTGCTCTGATGGTGTTTCCTGCTTGGCAGGGGGTTGGACTCAATGGCCCTTGTGGTCTCTTCCAACTCTATGATTCTAGGATTCTATGACAGGAGTTGTCTCAGTTAATAAGTCCTAATCAAACTTCACCACAACACAGTGTGTGAGATGCTCTTGAGCAGAGCATTTGTATGGGTTTATTTTGGGAATGGTGTGGCAGCTGCAATGACTGAAAGCATCTTGGCAATCTGAAGTGCATCGATGACAAAAACCTGAACAACTTCCCATATCACCTTGAAATATACTTGGAGTCGAGAGTGGATTTCATGCTCTTTGTTCAGCTCATAGTGGTGAGGAGGAATGGAAGTTCCCCCAGAATGTCTGCTTTATATACATTATTTACACAATGGGCCCCACATGATTGGCTAATTCCGGGATTCTCCTTTAGGCCAATCAGGATGCGGATTCACTTCCACCTGGAGCTGGATTGGGTGGCTCCTGTGCACCAATCAGACTGCTGCATTCTGGACCCTATTGTTCTAGGACCAATCAGGCTGCAGCCTTTTGGATCCTATTCAACTCAGTACATAACACACCTGTTCCAACTTTCTTGCAACAGGATTTTCTCGGGGATGGATCCAGCGGCCTGCAGTTGCTAAAAAGCCCATGAGATTTGACAATGTGATGCACCATGTTTCAAAAACAAATCTACAATCTAAGGAGAGCAAAACTAGCCATTAGTGAAATTTCTTTTAAAAAATTACTGGCTGGTTTGTTTTTATTTGTTTTTCGGTGAAAGCAGTGCTTGGGAATGGGAGCCTTACCTCTTTACTTTTCACCCCATCAGAACTGAGATCACCACTCCTTGGTATGAATAGGAATCTTAGGGGTAAATACCTGAGTGGTGCCAGCCATGTTTTTCACTTATTAACACTCAATTCATCTATTAAAGCCCCAGAGTGGTAACCAGTAACTGCTGATGAAATTACTGATTTAATTGCCCAAGTTCAAACTGGAAAACCCCCAAGTCCCACTTTATTCCTCTTGGCCTGTTAAAATCCAACTCAGATTTACTAAGTAAAGGTAAAGGTACCCCTGCCCGTACGGGCCAGTCTTGACAGACTCTAGGGTTGTGCACCCATCTCACTCAAGAGGCCGGGAGCCAGCGCTGTCCGCAGACACTTCCGGGTCACGTGGCCAGCGTGACAAGCTGGATCTGGCGAGCCAGCGCAGCGCATGGAAACGCTGTTTACCTTCCCGCCAGTAAGCGGTCCCTATTTATCTACTTGCACCCTGGGGTGCTTTCGAACTGCTAGGTTGGCAGGCGCTGGGACCAAGCGACGGGAGCGCACCCCGCTGCGGGGATTCGAACCGCCGACCTTTCGATCGGCATGTCCTAGGCGCTGAGGCTTTTACCCACAGCGCCACCCGGGTCCCTATTTACTAAGTGCCCAGCCTTAAATTCTCACATGTACCCTGGCACCAGCGTTAGGGCTCTTTTAATGCTGAGACCCCTCAGCACATTTGGGTACTGGCACCTCAATAGAGTTAGTGGGTTGAATGGGGAGCGTGGTGGATGGACTGGACGTAGAGAGGGGAGAGTTTACTGAGTCGCTGTGTTTTAGCAGCATGAGATTTTGGATATGCCAGTGTTGCAGGATGCACACACCCGTCATTCAGTTTGTACAAACACGACACACGCTCTCACACACGTCATACGTGACGCTTCTGTTATAAATTCACAGAAAATCAGCCGTACATCAGATCTGTACCGTTCCACTTTTATTTTACACCATGAAGGAAGGACTATCAAAGGAGGGAGACTTGACACAAGACAGCCATAATTCCCCAAGCGTACCAATACGTCCTCATCGAGCCCTACCCAGTTGGCATGCCAACCTTGATGGTCCTAGACAGAAGATCATTACACTCACAAAGGACATGCATATGGAAGTGGATTCAGTAAGGACTGAAACAAAGGACAGTGACCAGCCCTTCCCTCTGGGGGCAGGAAACAGTGAACTCCTCTTTGTCCTCAGGAATGTAATCATGGGGAGGGGGAAAGGAGGAACCGGACAGGTGACAAGACACTCAGGTTACCACCACAACTCCTCCCTGAACCCCTCCTCTTTGTGATGTGTCAATGATGTAGTCATGATGTAGTCTTAGGGGTGTAGCATAGGGGATTAGTAGCTGATAAAAGTTGGGGTCTTCTTTTGTTCAGGGCTTCCATCTTGCTTCATCCTGTAGTGAGTTGGAGTCCTGTTGCGACAGTCTCAATAAAGACCAAGCCTACTGGATGCTGTTTTGCTCCAATTGTCCTGGTTGGTGTCTTTGCTTTTTGTCCAAGGGAGCCCTTGAATTTCTCCGTTAACACCAGAGAGAGCTTCTTGAGAAAAGAGCACAGCAAAGAGGAAAGGGTGGGGGAAAGCAGGTCACTGCTAGAAGGAATAAACTGGATAAAGAGAAAGAATAGTCTTATGTTGGAGGATGCAACAATTGTGGCAGTGTCTTTGTGTAGTGGGTGAGAATGAAGGCGTATGTGCTGCCTGGCAGACTTGAGGAGAAAGGGTTAAACTCATGCAGAATTTGCTGCGCTACCATCAGCAATTTAGGGTTTTAAAAGTAAAGGATAAAGGGACCCCTGACCATTAGGTCCACTCGTGGCCGACTCTCGGGTTGTGGTGCTCATCTAGCTTTACTGGCCAAGGGAGCCGGCGTACAGCTTCTGGGTCATGTGGCTAGCATGACTAAGCCACTTCTGGCGAACCAGAGCAGCACATGGAAACGCCGTTTACCTTTCCGCTGGAGTGGTACCTATTTATCTACTTGCACTTTGATGTGCTTTCAGACTGCTAGGTGGGCAGGAGCAGGGACTGAACAACGGGAGCTCATCCCGTCGCAGGGATTCGAACCGCCGACCTTCTGATTGGCAAGTCCTAGGCTCTGTGGTTTAACCCACAGCGCCACCCGCATCCCATTTAGGGCTATAGACTGAATTAAATTGACTGGTTGATGTGGAGTCCAAATGCACAATCCTGAGGTTTTCAGTTAGTGGAAGAATATGATCCCCTAAGTGGAGTAGGAGTAGAAGCTGGCACTTTGAATAGTAGCTCACCTATTTTCCTTCCCTTGAGTGAATTAGACAAGGCAGCACTTGTCCACATATATCTACAGAAAGCATAATACAGTGGTGCCTCACAAGACGAAAAGAATCTGTTCCACGAGTCTCTTTGTCTTGCGAAGCAAGCCCATTAACAGATTAGCGCTATTAGCGCTATTAGCGGTTTAGCGGCTATTAGCGACTATTAAAGGTTTAAGGGATTAGCGGATTAGCTGCTAAAAGGCTATTAGCGGCTATTAAAGGCTTAAGGGATTAGCGGATTAGCTGCTAAAAGGCTATTAGCGGCTTAGATCAGCTGATAAGCGGCTTAGATCAGCTGTTAAGCGGCTTAGCGAACAGCTGTTAAGCGGCTTAGGGGCTTGGGGAAAAGGGGTGGAGGGGAAAAAAACCCCAGAAATCGCAAGGCATTTTCGTCTTGCGAAGCAAGCCCATAGCAAATTTGTCCTGCGAAGCACCTCCAAAACGGAAAACCCTTTCTTCTAGCGGGTTTTCCATCTTGCGAGGCATTCGTCTTGCGGGGCACCACTGTACCTAATAAATTGTTTTTCTTTTCTTTCCATTTCTTCTCTTTTCTATTGGCTGGTAGGTTGCCAAGCAAGGGGAAGGGTATATTTTTTACTTTACTGAGGAGCACAAACACATAACACCACCTAGAGGATAGTCAAAATTATCTTCCACATCTGGAACAGTAGAAAAAATGTAGCCTTGTATGAGATGGTAAAACCAAGACACTTGGAGGGATGCGTTCCTTCTGTCCGTTCGTCCTTCCATCTCTTTCTCTGTTCATTATTATTTTCTCTTCCCTTTTTCATGTTCTTTCTTTCCGTTCCAAAAAATTCTTTTGTCCTTTTTTGCAGTTTGGCTGGGGCTCTGTCACTGCTAAAATGCATCTTGTATCTTTAAACATGGTTTTTAGTGTGTTGGCAGAAGCTCTAGAAACAACTTGTGTATTTGGTGCCCTAATGACAACTTGTGTATTTGGTGCCCTAATGTTTATTAGAGACATTTTATGCTTACAATCTTTTTATATATACAGCGGTACCTCTGGTTGTGAACGGGATCCGTTCTGTAGGCCCGTTTGCAACATGAAAAGCCTGCAACCTGAAACGCCGTATCTGCGCAGGTGCACAGCATGCTTTGGTGTTTGTGCGCATGCGCAAAGTGCAATTTAGCGCTACTGTGCATGCGCGAGCAGCGAAACCCAGAAGGAACCCTTTCTGGTACTTCCAGGTGGCTACGGGACGCAATCTGAAAAAACGTAACATGAAGCAAATGTAACATGAGGTATGACTGTAACCCTTTAAAAGACTTGTATCATACCTCTACTGTTCTATCCTTCCATTTATTTAGTTAAATTTCCTTGAAAATTCAGTATCAGTCACCTTGATGCCAAGCCAAAAACTCATTGGTGACTCCTTGGCAACTAGAACAGAACAGTTACCATATTTTTCGCTCTATAAGACGCACCAGACCACAAGACGCACCTAGTTTTTGGAGGAGGAAAACAAGAAAGAAAAAAATTCTGAATCTCAGAAGCCAGAACAGCAAGAGGGGTTGCTGCGCAGTGAAAACAGTGATCCCTCTTCCTGTTCTGGCTTCTGGGATAGCTGCGCAGCCTGCATTCGCTCCATAAGACGCACACACATTTCCCCTTACTTTTTAGAAGGGGAAAAGTGAGTCTTATAGAGCAAAAAATACGGCAAATTTTTGTGTGCATGTGTGCTTGTGTGAGAGTGATTTTCTTTACAGGAGCTAGGTGAGGTCTGAGATCTTTGGACTCGAACTGGATCTTTTTTTTAAAAAAAAATAATTTTTATTAACCGACCAATCAAATCACATCATATCACATAAATTCCAAATTACAAAGCCGAATTTTAAATGTAAATTAAACTCGAACTGGATCTTTGGACTCGATCAATGTGGATTCTGGTTGTTTATCCTGGTGCCCCTGCATTTCCCCATACAAAGGTGAGAGCTAAGTTGCATGTTGCAAATCTGATTGATTCGGCATGCACAACAAAGCCATTGACTAAAGTGCACTGCCTGGTTCTGGCCCCCAAACCAGGCCATAGCAGGGCAAAGTGCTTGCTGCTTCCTCAGCAGAGAAGTGAAGGGATATCGTCAAAATGCATGCTACAGTACTGGGAAACTGAAAAGTTAATAATTGAAAGAGGGGTCAGTGCCCACCCTTATAGAACTGCACTTAGAGAACTACTGCAGTCCAAGCCCACTGCATTTTGTACTAAGATAGTCAAGCTCTCTTATCTGGGTCTGAGCCTCGGGACACCTTTGTCCTTTTCCTACGGCAGCAGGGAGTGAGCATCTCAGCATAACCAGGTAAGTCAGGAGACCCTGAATAGATGTTGTCTGGGAAGGCAAAGCGAAGTGTTGGCCAATATAAGGGGAATCATGTGGCCCAAGGTATACGAAGCAGCCACCGTGTTGAAGCCACAGCAGATTCACCCAGCTAGGTAAAGGGTAAAGGGACCCCTGACCATTAGGTCCAGTCGTGGCCGACTCTGGGGTTGCGGTGCTCATCTCACTTTATTGGCCGTGGGAGCCGGCGTACAGCTTCCGAGTCATGTGGCCAGCATGACTAAGCCGTTTCTGGGGAACCAGAGCAGCGCACGGAAACGCCGTTTACCTTCCCACCGGAGCGGTACCTATTTATCTACTTGCACTGGTATGCTTTCGAACTGCTAGGTTGGCAGGAGCAGGGACCGAGCAACGGGAGCTCACCCCGTCGCTGGGATTCGAACTGCCAACCTTCTGATCGGCAAGTCCTAGGCTCTGTGGTTTAACCCACAGCGCCACCCGCGCTAATTGCTCCTAATTAAATATAGCAAACCCACCGCACGGCAGGCCAATCAAGCGAATTTCTACCATTTACCACAAGCTATTTCGTGGGGGGTCTTGTGTGACAGAAACTTCGATTCAGGGGGTCTCTGGCAGGAGTCAATCAAACAAGGAAAGTTTAATTTGCAAAAAGAGGTTGGCGAAACAAAGTTGCGTCAAGAAATGCGTTCTTTGAGGTAGAAGTCAACTTAAATACTTAAACTAAATGATGATGATGATGATGTATTATTCATACCCCCGCCCATCTGGCTGGGTTTCCTCAGCCACTCTGGGCAGCTCTCAACAGAATATAAAAAATACAATGTAAAGCTGTTGCAGGACTGAACGGTTTTCAGTTGCTAAAAATCTGTTGTTACACTTCAGGCAGATGTTCAGGTTTCTAGAATAGGCGGCAAAATGACTATAATTCAATTTCTGCTACTTCACTCTCATTCCTTTACTTAGTTAGGACAGGGGTTACAGCTAAATACTTTTAACACAGCACAGCTTCCTTCACAGTTAATACTTTGGTTAATGAGCGGGGGGCATTTTTGTCAGTTAACAATCACACTCCTGAGGTATTCCAACTAGTTTGTTGGAATGGGGTTGTTAACAGACCCAAGGGGTTGCCTCACTCCTTGTTACTGGTGGGAGTCTTCTTTATCTAGAACAGGCATAGGGAAACTCAGGCCCTCCAGATGTTTGGGACTACAATTCCCATCATCCCTAGCTAACAGGGCCAGTGGTCAGGGATGATGGGAATTGTAGTCCCAAACATCTGGAGGGCCAGAGTTTGCCTATGCCTGATCTAGAAGACCTCTCCCTCCTGACTGGAATGAGTTCCATGTAAGCTGTATCCTCACAGCTTCTCCCTCTCCTGGCACAGACTCAGCCCTCCAGTTTGTGGGGTGTGAAACACAGAGCAGTCAAATTCAACATTCCTAGAGTGGACATGTTTAGACATGAAGAGGGATGTTTGTCCAGCCAGTAGATAAACTTCCTGTTTCCTCCTGGGCTGGGACAAACTTCCTCTACATGTGACCAGAGGTGGGCATGACCTCACCTGTGCAGGCCTGGCAAAACGTTATCCGCTGTGTAAGTTTTTAAAAGGGGAATGTTTCTCTGCTAAATTATAGAACTTTTTAACACAAGTTGGGAAGGATATAATTAAACAATATATCCTCTCTGCCTCCCTGAACATTCCTGCACAGTTAGCTCTGTATACCTTCCCCAGATCCTCAACCCAGTCTCCCTATCTAAGCTGTGAGGCTCCTTCCTCCAGCTATAGATATTCTCCTCAGAGCAGATGTTCAACTCAAATCAGAACCCTATCCTAATTCCTATCTGCCATCTCAAATCAAGCCCTGTCTCTCAAACTATCTCGCTCCAGCTCTTTCCCTTCACTGGCCCTATCTAACTTTCTCCCTCAGAAACGGCTCCTTTTATTCTCCCGCCCAAAGTGCTGGCTCCACCCCCCTCTGACTAGCTGCCGTGGTAGCCAATCAGAGAGAGGCTCCAGCCCTCTGGTGGAATTCTGAGGGACTGCATCACCAGATTCTGGTCTGACTCTGCTGTCCCTCACAGAAGCCTAAGCTGGCCTGCGCCTGGCCAGTTCCTTTGTGATTACAACACCTTCCATGGGGCCCAAACTTGGGAACTTTTTTTTTTATAATTAATTTTTATTCAGTTTCCAATATACATTCCATCCATATTTGACATCCGCCTTTTACATATACATCTTTTGGACTTCCCTCAGCCTATCTGACAATTCTCCATATTATCACTACTACTCACATTTCTTAAATTTATATTGCACTTTACCAATCTTAATCTTATCATATCATTCAAGCAACATTTCAATCGATCTTTTTCACAAAGCTTCTTGAAAGCCAACAAGCGTTAGTTGCTCCTCACATACATTTTTGATATATTCTGTAAATTTATTCCAGTCCTCGGAAAATCTCTGATCACGTTGGTTCCTTATTTTTCCGGTCAATTTGTCCATCTCTGCATATTCCATCAGCTTCATTCTCCATTCTTTCCTAGTCGGCATTTCTTCCTGTTTCCATTTCTGGGCCATCAAAATTCTTGCTGCTGTCATTGCATACCTAAAGAATTTCACATCATTCTTTCTAATATCATTCCAAAATTTGGGAACTTTTAGGGGCTGAGGGCTGGATGTTGAAGCTTTACATTTCTGGTTTCCTCTTTCTGCTTTATTCTTGTTCCTTTTAATGCTCTATTTTACCGCAAAATAAACTAAAGAGAACCAGTAATTACAACTGCCCAGCCCTGCAAAGGAACTGGCCCCTAAGGCAGCTAAGGCTGCAGTCCTGGGATATTTACTTTGGAGTTAGCCGCTGTCACAGAGTGCTGTGAAGTTAAGGGTTATGTTACATAACATGCCTAAAACTTTTAAGTTTGCCCTTCTTTTGCGTCCAACTTCCCTGTATTTTTTCCTCCCTCCCTGAATGGTCACGGTATACTGCGTACCCACAACCCTGGGACCGTTCCATTTCAGACTGAAAACAGAATAATAATAATAATAATAATTTATTATTTGTACCTTGCCCATCTGGCTGGGTTTCCCCAGCCACTCTGGGTGGCTTCCACAAAGACAAAAAATACACTAAGATGTCACACATTAAAAACTTCCCTGAACAGGGCTACCTTAAGATGTCTTCTGAATGTCAGGCAGTTGTTTATCTCTTTGACATCTGATGGGAGGGCGTTCCACAGGGCGGGCGCCACTACCGAGAAGGCCCTCTGCCTGGTTCCCTGTAGCTTTGCTTCTCGCAATGAGGGAACCCCCAGAAGGCCCTCGGTGCTGGATCTCAGCATCTGGGCAGAACGATGGGGGTGGAGACGCTCCTTCAGGTATACTGGGCCAAGGCTGTTTAGGGAAGATAGCATGTGCATGTACTCACTGCAGATGGAAATCTAGCTTGTTAGAGAAGGTGCTTGCACCTAGACCTCTGCCCTGATATGCTAGTATTTTGTTCACAAGCAGAGCATTGGCATTCAATCTCCCACCTGCATCCTACAGTCACACAATCCCAGGAAGATTTCTTCACGTGATGTCTGCATGTTTGAATGGCATGAATGAAATTAGGGGCAGGATTCTCCAAGGTGGGCAAGAATACGGTCAAATTGTACCTGTGAAAGTAACGGAGTAGTCCAATATTTCCCAACCATGCCAGGGCAGCTACACCACTGGAACAGCTGCAATATCCTATACCCCCTTGGCCTGGAGGGTGTAACCCAGAAGATGTATATATCCTATATCCTATAGCTGTATAAAAGGGACGCAGGTGGCGCTGTGGGTAAAACCTCAGCACCTAGGACTTGCTGATCACATGGTCGGCGGTTCGAATTTCCGCGGCGGGGTGCGCTCCCGTCGTTTGGTCGCAGCGCCTGCCAGCCTAGCAGTTCAAAAGCACCCCCGGGTGCAAGTAGATAAATAGGGACCACTTACCAGCGGGAAGGTAAATGGCATTTCCGTGTGCTGTGCTGGCTCGCCAGATGCAGCTTGTCACGCTGGCCACGTGACCCGGAAGTGTCTGCGGACAGCGCTGGCTCCCGGCCTCTAGAGTGAGATGAGCGCACAACCCTAGAGTCTGGCAAGACTGGCCCGTACGGGCAGGGGTACCTTTACCTTTTATAGCTGTATAAAACATTATGCTAATAAGTTGTTGTTTTGGGGTGGGAGGTACATTTGCATTGATTCCGGTTGTGTAAAAATACCATTTAGTTGAAATAGCGATGGAGAAATGTTGTGCCATTTGTTTTTTTCATTCCAGAAATCTCCAACAACAGACTTGACTCAACAGATTTGGTTAAAAAGTCTTCTGGGAAAGGAAAGTTAATATTGTGAGGTTTCCGCACAAAATGAAATACTGATTAATAATTCTGTTGAGGAGTGACAGAAGAAATCGGTTGTCCCAGAAAAGAACATCATGACCCCCACATCAGCAGGAGTGGCATTAATTCATTTGTTAACACTTCAGCTTGTCTTAGTGGGAAACATTTTCTGTGGGAATGTGCTTATCTGGCCAGAGGATGCCAGCCACTGGCTATATATCAAGGTCGTTATTCAGGAACTGCTGCATAGAGGTCACGACGTCAGCATCCTAACTCCGTCAACAACCTTTCTAATAAAACCCAGTGATGATATAGCGGCTGCCAGGTTTGAGGTGTACCAAGTGCCCTATGGAAAGAGTGCCATGGACTCCTCTATGCAGGAGCTCATGATGCTGGGGTTGAACAACAAACCAACCATCCTGACTTTCCACACCTTCTACCAAGCAGCAAGGAAATGCATAAGAAACATAAATGAAATTCATAGGCAGAGGTGTGAAGCGGTGCTGGGCAATCCGGAACTCATGGCCCGCCTGAAAAAGAGCAACTATGATGTTCTGTTTGCGGACCTGAACTCACCCTGTGGCGACCTCATTGCTCTGAAGTTGAACATCCCATTTCTGTTCACCGTAAGGGTCACGCCAGCCTCAACGCTGGAGAGACGCTGTGGCAAAATGCCTGCTCCTCCTTCGTATGTTCCAGCTATCATGTCTGGGCTCACAGACAGAATGTCTTTTGGAGAAAGGGTGAAGAATATAATATCTTACCTTGTGCAAGATTATATTTACCAGAGCTGGTGGGGAGAGTGGGACTCTTACTACAGTCAGGTTTTAGGTAAGCCTGTTTTTGTTTCTTCTTCCCAAAGGTAGAGTAGATGCTCTAAAGATGGCAAGGATTCCAACTTCAGTCCTTGGCATGGCCAGTTAGAAGGGGGCTCCAAGTAGCAGGATTGAATCATAGAATCATAGAGTTGGAAGAGACCACAAGGGCCATCGAGTCCAACCGCCTGCCAAGCAGGAAACACCATCAGAGCACTCCTGACATATGGTTGCCAGGCCTCTGCTTAAAGACCTCCAAAGAAGGAGACTCCACCACACTCCTTGGCAGCAAATTCCACTGTCAAACAGCTCTTACTATCAGGAAGTTCTTCCTAATGTTTAGGTGGAATCTTCTTTCTTGTAGTTTGGATCCATTGCTCCGTGTCCGCTTCTCTGGAGCAGCAGAAAACAACCTTTCTCCCTCCTCTATGTGACACCCTTTTATATATTTGAACATGGCTATCATATCACCCCTTAACCTCCTCTTCTCCAGGCTAAACATGCCCAGCTCCCTTAGCCGTTCCTCATAAGGCATCGTTTCCAGGCCTTTGACCATTTTGGTTGCCCTCCTCTGGACACGTTCCAGTTTGTCAGTGTCCTTCTTGAACTGTGGTGCCCAGAACTGGACACAGTACTCCAGGTGAGGTCTGACCAGAGCAGAATACAGTGGCACTATTACTTCCCTTGATCTAGATGCTATACTCCTATTGATGCAGCCCAGATTGGAAAGGCCTCATCCTGGGCCTGTGTAGAGCCACAGTCAGCTGGGAAAAGACTCTACTAAGCTGGAGAGCCTCCTACCTGTAATGGAGGGAGGTGTAGATCTCACCTGCTTTGCTCCTTTATCGCGTCACCCAGTTGCTCTGCCTGCTGTATTCAACTTGAAGTAGAATAATTTCTAAAATGAATTTGGAATTGAAGCATGGGCATTCTTTTGGAATTTTCTGCTCTTTCCCGCCAATGTTCAAGCATGGAGAAAGCAAATTTGATATTGTAGCTATTGTTCCACCAGCATTCTTTTGTGCTGCTTTATTTACTGATGTGTTCTTCTGGGGTTTGGGAAGAAACTTTGTTTGGTTTGCAATATTATGTGAACCTTCCTAAATTGCATTTAATAATAATAAATATAATAATTTTTTTATTTATACCCCCGCCCTTCCCAGTTTGGAGGCTAACAGCAAATTGATTAAAATGTGATTTTAAAACAACATAAAATGCAGCATCAGTATCAATAAAATTTGAAAATTCAGGGGTCATTTTTTTGGGGGAGGAACCCAGTCAGTAGACATCAAAATGATCACCAGGGCTAACTGGCCAAGCTGGTCCTACTAGGGCCAGCAAGGTGACCAGGGAAGAATTTAAATGTGGGGTCCCAGAAAGGGTTTCTTCATAGAAGAGAAAAGGGAAAAGGGAAAAAAGGATCCGGCTAATTCAAATTGAAGGCCAGGCGTAATAGCGCTGTCTTACAGGCCCTGCGGAAGGAGATCAAGTCCTGCAGGGCCCTGGTCTCATGGGACGGAGCATTCCAGCAGGTTGGAGCCATCACTGAAAAAGCCCTTATTATTTCCTTAAATAATTATTTCCTTAAGTTATTTCCTTAAATAACACATACACGGAGACACAAGCTTGCAGCTTCCTGAATTTTGCGATGCCGTTCAACCAACCAAATAATTTGTACAAAATATGTGCATGTGCATCGCACACTTGCGGATCAGTAACGTAGAAAGAGAAAGAGACGCAAGGAAGATGGAGGAATCGAAAGCTTCTGCAAATGGTGTTTGCCCTCGTGTTGTATACACACAACTCAGTAACAAGAGGCGGAACAATGAAGGTGTTTCTTTTGCTTTGGTTCCAGTGCCTGAGCAACAACTCTTTGGACCTAGAAGGTCCTGAGATATATATATCCTGTCAGAAGCTTTCACTCCACCAGCCCTGGGATCTTAATAGCCCGTTTCAGACATTTGTCTGAATGTGTGTGTGCTGAAGGTGGAGAGGAAGGAGCATGAATACCTGGTCTCCTCCCCCAGTTGCTGCCCTGCCCACTTTTGTGCTCCAGATATTTTGGGCTACAACTTCCATTAGCTCCATCCAGCAACTGGAAGCATCAGGTTGGGGAAGGCTGGTCTTACTACAGTGGTGCCTCGCAAGACGAAAAGAATCCGTTCCACGAGTCTTTTCGTCTTGCGGTTTTTTCATCTTGCGAAGCAAGCCCATTGGCGGATTAGCGGATTAGCGCTATTGACATTTTAAGGGCTAAAAACAGCTTTTTAAGGCTTAAGGGATTAGCGGTTTTGCTGCTAAAATGCTTTTAGCAGCTTAGCGCTTCAGAAAAAGGGGTTTTGGAGCGGGGAAAAAATTCAAAATTTTTCATCAATTTTCGTCTTGCAAAGCAAGCCCATAGGGAAATTCGTCTTGCGAAGCGCCTCTGCAAACGGAAAACCCTTTCGTCTTGCGGGTTTTCCGTCTTGCGAGGCATTCGTCTTGCGGGGCACCACTGTAGTTCTGATTCACATTCAGCTACCAATGCTGACTTCAGAGCTAAGGGTTCTTTCAAAAAATATCAGACATGGATTTTCCTCTGAAAGAATATCCATCAAGGAGCCACCGCCCATCTTGGTTCCTAATGAATAAGTGTACATGTATTTTTTCAAGTATAGCTTTGTCCCCAACTATTGTTCAAATCTTTAGGTGTTCATTTGAAATGTAATGTGCAAACTAGCTTTCAATATTTCTAGAAACGAGTTTGCCAAATCCTTTGCATTTGTGAAATAACTCCGTTTCTCTTCCTCATTCATCAGGGAGACCCACAACTCGTTGTGAAGTGATAGGGAAAGCAGATATCTGGTTGATCCGCACCTACTGGGACTTTGAATTCCCGCTGCCTTTCCTACCAAATTTTGAATTTGTGGGCGGTCTGCACTGTCAGCCAGCCAAGCCTTTGCCAGAGGTAATTGTCTCGCTTGACCTTCACCTGTGCATGATAACCATGCCTGGATCTTGTTCAAAGCACCTCCAGGGAAGGGGAGGGCGTGTGGTGGCGTGATAAAGAAGTGGCAAGGTCAACTTAGTTTACAGAGGTGCCCACTTGGGCCCCACACTGTGGGTGCCCAACATTGGTGCGCACGGCACCACGCCGTAATGACGTCATAATGTTGTGGGATGTAAGAATCAGGTGCAGTCAAACACAACATGGCTAGAGTAGACATGAAGGTTGTCTCAGTCCTCCAGCTGGAACTTCCTGCTTTCCAGGACTGAGACGAAACTTCCTATGTGTAACTTGAGATGGCCGTGGCCTCTCCTGTAGTAGAAAGAACCAGAACCACAGGCTGGCGACCATCTTGTCTGTCTTGTCTCTATCGATGCCATCTTAACAAGAGCACTACTAAGATGCACCCTTGGCTCCAGGCCCATAAGGAGATAGTCACCACATTTAAACTATGTTCTAACCTTTTAAGTCTGCCTTCTAGGTATCTTTGTGTGAACAGATGATTACTTGTGAGTAAATATTTTATACTTTACCGAAGACTGTGTAGCATCTTATTTTAGGAGGGATTAAACGGGGAAAATACCAGGAAATATTTACAGTGACTCTAACAAGTCTGAACAAGCTTTCTGCTGTGCGTGTGTTTAAAAAGGGGGAATGTTAACTCTGCTGATTTTGTTGAACTTGTAAAGACAAGTTGGGATAGGATATCTTAGACAATATATCCTCCCCCGCATCCCTAAACATTCCCAGAAATGAGGTAATGACATCACGTCATGGCACATCATTGTCATGGCACAGCGCATGTGCTACGGAGGCCACCGGACATTGAGGACTGCGGCTGCCTCCATGCACCACCATGTACTGCAGCTACTGACACAGCGCACCACCCATCGCGGTTGCACACCGCCTTACTTCTGGAGCTCAGGCCCCAGTTGAGTCACCACTGCAGCAACCTTACTATCATGTCGGTTTGGGGCAACATTCAGAGTGGCAGAAAGGGAGAAGAGAACATCTGACGTGTGGAACAAACAGTCTACTCATTGTAGCAGCTGTTCATTCCAACGAAGCTTGTGAAGACACATGGATTGTGTCCCGTGTTTATGTAGAGAGGGGTGTGGAGTGCTTTCTGGATGGGCTACAAGCTTAAAGGTAAAGGCACAGTAGAAAAAGTGGGGAATCAGTGTCTCCAACTGATGTGACCTGTGGTTCTGCTTCTTGTCTGCCCTGCACCTCTAAACATTGCTACAGAGCCTAGGACTTGCCGGTCGGAAGGTCGGCGGTTCAAATCCCCACGACGAGGTGAGCTCCCGTTGCTCCGTCCCTGTTCCTGCCAACCTAGCAGTTCGAAAACATGTCAAAGTGCAAGTAGATAAATAGGTACCACCCTGGTGGGAAAGTAAATGGTGTTTCTGTGCACTGCTCTAGTTTGCACTGCTCAAGATGAGCGCCGCAACCCCAGAGTTGGTCACGACTGGACCTCATGGTCAGGGGTCCCTTTACCTTTACTCATGCATTAGGTTTAAAAGCATGGAGAAATGTTGTTTGTTTGTTTGTTTATAAAGATGGCTTTTATCTCTCAACAGGAAATGGAAGAATTTGTCCAGAGTTCAGGGGAACATGGCATTGTGGTGTTTTCTCTGGGCTCTGTTGTTGCAAGCTTAACAGATGAAAGGACTAACATGCTTGCATCAGCACTCAGCCAACTTCCACAGAAGGTCAGTGTTCATGTCATTTGGTTAAAAATGCAGTTGTATACAGTACTGGATTTGTGAAAATGCTGCCCTCATTTCCTTATCCCTGCCATGATAAGGGAACACTTTCCACATTTGTTTTCCTTAAAATCTAACCGTACTTAAACATCATCACTTTTTTTTTTAAAAAAAATATTTAATTATTTATTGAGTACAAATTAGAAAAAATACAAATATACCCCCCAAAAAGGAAAATACATGTAACCAAGAGAAAACTAGAAAAGATTTTACCTCTTCTCATATTTACAATTATTTACACCTCTACAAAACAATATTCACAATAAAGAAATGAAAGGTAAAATATAAAAGAAAAGGACAAGAAGAAGATAAAGAAAAGGAAGAAATAAGATAAAAAATGAGAGTTTTAAAAGTAGATAAGTATTCACTATACTTTTTATTTTTGTAGATTATGAGAATTCTGAACAGCAGTGTTTTGGGTTGTTTTCAGATGACTTATTTGCTGAGCGTTCATCCTGTTTTATTTGCACAAGGTTTGCAGGGCGACTACAGTATGTTTGTAGGAAAGTTATAGGGTGTTGCATCAAGAAATGGTTAACCCACACTTTCCAGGGCAATTTCCTGACACTTTCCTTCCCACAAAAAAAGTCCAATTTTGGGGAAGCAGGTTTGTTGTTCAAGAGTGCCAAATCCACTTTAACTGTGCAGCTCGAATTTAATTTTGCACCTTGTATATCTTCGTAAGTATAAATGCCCTATTAGTTGCCTACTGTCTTAATGTTGCTCATCACCCCAATCTCTGAGCGGTGTGAGCAGTGTTAGAAACTGAGATTTGAAAGCTAGGAGCTAAATGGCACCTTAAACCTAAGTTATGGGCTTAACAACGGAATGTCTAGGTGCGTTTTTTTTTAATTTCAAGAATACAAAGCTGAAAATGAATGAATTGCAGCTAAAATATTATATTCATTTTTCACATGGTCTAGTCCTTCTGCTGCCCACCCCCCTAATATTATTAAGAGCATCTCTTCTCCTGTCTTCAGAGAGTAACTGGAAGTGGGCAGGCAGAAAAAAGGTCCTCCTTTCCTTCCACTCTGCAGTTTTCATCTGAAATCTCAGGCATAGTACCTCGCCCAGAGTTCAGAAACTGCTCATGCTAATGAAATTCCCTGTTGCAAAATATGCCTCGAACAATGGGATTTTCGAACACTGGGTGTGAGGTTCTAGGGGTTCCATGCGCTTACCCAGGGTCTGTGTTTCCTTTTGGAAATGAGGCACAGTGGAGACTGTGGTGTCTTCAGGATATATGGTTTATTTATGCATATATACAACCAAAGCCTGCGATGGAGGGATTCACAGCATGAACACCCCTAGTGGGTTTTCTTTCTCCCATAGCTGCAGCTTTGGATTCAAACAGACATCCAACATCTCTCTCCCTCTCCCTCCCTCCCTCCCTCTCTATCTCTCTCTGCAGCTTGCTGCTTTCCTTCCTGGTCACATCACACAAATGGGCTTGATTAAATTCAAACGCTAGATCCAGGGATTTACAGATGTCTAGCGCCCACAAACTCATCATATTAATATATGTTATAGGCTTAGATGTACTCCAGAAATATGGTGCACGATCATTTTACTGTCACTAAAGAAAGTGTTTAAGCAGCTAGTGTTGATGAGCCATACTAGAAAACAGATGGGCCAACAGTTATTGGAGAAGCTTTCAGAATCAACATGGTCCTGTTTAAAAGCCAAGCAAAATGAGTAGACGGCCTGTGAGCCAGTTTAGTTTTCTTTGCAATCTGAGCTACAGATAACAGTTTTTCCTCCCCCCGATCCAGGTTCTTTGGCGCCACAAAGGGAAAAGGCCAGAAACCTTAGGAGCTAACACCAGGCTTTATGAATGGATACCACAAAATGATCTTCTGGGTAAGAGAGACTTCATGATTCATTGCACCTTTGGCTTCATTGCAGTGTTCTGCCAATCCCTAGGAAATATCTCCTCCATCCTCACTTTCCTCACTCACTGACAGCCCTGGATAGTGGTAGCAATGAGCATCTTCCCCTTCTTTTATTCCATTCCTAATCAGTAGCTTCACCCTGCCCCTTGTATTCTGTTCTGCCTGTTTTATTGCTGAGCTTGGATCATTTTAAAAATCAATCTCAGAACTGGCAATGTGTGTGTTGGGCAGGGAAGAGGGGAAGATGCAAACAGGAAAATGGCGAGCGCACACATGCTGTAGCCCAGGGGTTGGCAACCTAAGGCCCATGGGGTCGTTTATGTTGGGACACTGCCAGGGAGACAAAGTCCATCATGCCCCCACGTCGTCTCCGGACGTCCATCGATCTCCCATAGACACGCAGTATCAGCAATTAGCGACACGAGCTCCAGAAATAGCTTGCCACATTCCAGAGCCGTGCACGCTCTATCAGCAGATAATGCACACAGCGAAAGATGCACTCAGGAGAGCATTATTTACAAGTTTATTTCTGCGTTGATCAGAACAAAGAAAAACATGACTGCCTGCTTCAGTGTCTCCGGCAGAGAGAGAGAAACGAAAGCAAAGACACAACAGAAACATCCTGTGAAAACAGGAAATGCGCAGACTCTGTGACTCAAAGCCTGCTCCCTTTTAAGGTGGAACGGAAATATCCTAACAGTTTAAATGGCCCAGAAGCCACCCCTGAACCAAGCAACCCACTCAGTGAGTCCCTGCGTGCTGCGCTAAACTGGCACAGCGCGGCACCGGGACTCGCTTTCGCTGCGCCGGAAATTGCGTCTGCGTAGACGTAGATGCCGAAAATCGTGTCTGTGCAGACGCAGGCACCAGAAATCGTGGGTGGGTGGGCGATCCGGCCCACGAACGGATCTCCTCTAGAATGAACTGGCCCAGGTAAAGTAAACCTTGCTGACCCCCGCTGTAGCCTGAAAAAGGACATTTACAAAACACAGAAAAGAACTGTGGTTTGCTTATGCATTGACAACACACCATAGCTCCAAAGATCCAGGGAAATGTTTGGATGGGGAGAATCTCGACGTTTCCTTTCTAAATGGTCAAGGATGCATCTTGTAGGCACATTCCTCTCTCACCTACGGCTTTCTGGTTTGACGTGACTCCTTGTCTGGTGCAAGCTGTTGTCAGAAGCTCTTTGGTTGTTCTTCTCCTGACCAATAGTAGAAGCAGATCATTATCCAGAATGGATGCTAGTTGACCTCCCCCCGACCGCACAATATAAGATATATACTGTCTCTGCTGTTTGCTTCTAGTCCTTCTCCAGGCCTCCTGCCATCACCAATTTGTAGAGTTCTAGATCAAACTATTATTCTTCATACCGCAGCTGTTTCCCATACTTTCCCCCTCTCCATTTTCTGCTAGAGTAGGCCAGCTTCTCATGGGGTGCAATTTCTTGGACTCCTTGGGGGGAAGGGCAAAGAGGCAGGGGAAACAGCTGGGGTACACCCCAAGGAAAGCCAAGGCCCCAGACAGTGCTAAATTTTTGGTACTTTGTGTTTTCAACTATTCAGGACACCAAGGACTGCAAATTCTCTCTGTTTCACAAAGCTGTTGTTGTGTGCTTGGCCAGAGTCAGCGTTGAGTTCTAGAAACATTACTATGTATAGTGAACTGCAATCTCCAGAGATTGCCTGACAGTTGGACAATGCTGGGCACTGTTGCTAAGAATCAATGATAATAACCTACTTGTCACATCCCATAGTCAACAGAGTCTCATCTTCTCCTTCCAGGACACCCCAAGACCAAAGCCTTCATAACACATGGTGGGATCAATGGGATTTATGAAGCTATTTACCATGGCGTTCCCACAGTGGGGATTCCCATGTTTGCTGACCAGCCTGACAATATTGAGCACATGAAGGCAAAGGGGATGGCTGTGGGTCTGGACCTCCAGACAATGGATGCAGAAGATTTAGTGGATGCCGTGAAGGCTGTCATTCTCAACGCCACGTGAGTCAATCGCAAACTCTCTTCTGAAGAAGACATCTGAAGGCAGCCCTGTTTAGGGAAATTTTAAATGTTTGAAGTTTTATTCTGTTTTTAGTGTTTTGTTGAGAGCCACTCAGAGTGGCTGGGGAAATCCAGCCAGATGGGCAGGGTATCAATAATAAAATTATTATTATTATTATTATTATTATTATTATTATTATTAATTAAAGACTGCCGTACTTTGAGTTCTGGCTCTATACTGATTTGTTCTTGTTTCTCTATCTTCCTCCAGATATAAGGAAAATGCAATGAGACTGTCACAGATCCACCATGACCAACCAATAAAGCCGCTGGACCGGGCTGTCTTTTGGATTGAGTTTCTTATGCGCCAGAAAGATGCCAAGCACTTGAGAGCAGCTGCCCATCACTTGACCTGGTACCAATATCACTCCCTGGATGTCATTGCCTTCTTGATCGGTTGCATGGCAGTCTTCACATTCATTGCTGTCAAATGCTGTTTATTTTGTTTTCAGAAATGTGGCAGTAAAACCAAAACACAGTAGCTTCTCCTGGGACCCGGCCATCGTTCTGTGGCTTGCGTTTTTCAGTATACTCAGACTTAAGCCCCATCATGAAATCTTCTTCCAAAAGCTTTAATCGTTTACAATAACTTTCAGCTGAATTGAAAAGCCAACCATAGCCATGCTCCATTCAGCAGCTAAGAGAAAGTTATAGGTATCAATGATGGTTCCTTTTAGCATTGCTTTCCCTGCTTCGTTTTTTTCTTTTCCCCAATAATTTTTATTAATTTTTTCCAAATATGTTAAACACAATACAGCTTAACAATATTATTCTCCTATATCTTACCCAAATAAACTTTCCTCCACCCCTCTTCTGGCTTCTCTACTTAGCTCTTACTTAAGCTTGATTACTATATATACATTCTATAAATATCTATAATTTCTTAATAATTTTTTGTATTATCCTTTAGACATACATTCCTTATTATATTACAGCATTACATCTTGTGGTCTAACCAAATTTATACAATAAACGTTATGAGTTTTATTTCAGTCCTGTGAGTGTTTTTATTTATGTACAGTTTTCTCTAAGTATATCATAAATTTAGACAATTCTTTTTGGAATTTTTAGTTGCAAATGCTCCCATTAAAGGTTTGGCAGTTGAAACAGAAGCCTTTTTATCACAGGACAAGAAATCAGCCCTCAACAACTTAACCGGCGGAAAATATTTTTTTGAAAAAATCCCTAAGCCCCGGGGTCACAATTTCAGCAAAAATCTGACTTTTGGCTATTCACTCAAAAATGGTGCCAAACGCTTGCAAATGCTCCCCTGAAAGGTTTGACAGTCGAAACAGAAGGCTTTTTATAACAGGACAAGAAATAAGCCCTAAACAACTTAACTGGCGGAAAATATTTTTTTGAAAAAATCCCTAAGCTCCGGGGTCACAATTTCAGCAAAAAATCTGACTTTTGGCTATTCACTCAAAAATGGTGCCAAACGCTTGCAAATGCTCCCCTGAAAGGTTTGGCAGTCGAAACAAAAGCTTTTTATCACAGGACAAGAAATCAGCCCCCAGCAACTTAACCGGCGGAAAAGGTTTTTTTGAAAAAATCCCTAAGCCCCGGGGTCACCATTTCAGCAAAAATCTGACTTTTGGCAATTCACTCAAAAATGGTGCCAAACGCTTGCAAATGCTCCCCTGAAAGGTTTGACAGTCGAAACAGAAGGCTTTTTATCACAGGACAAGAAATCACCCCATAACAACTTAACTGGCGGAAAATATTTTTTTGAATAAATCCCTAAGCCCCGGGGTCACAATTTCAGCAAAAACCTGACTTTTGGCTATTCACTAAAAAATGGTGCCAAACGCTTGCAAATGCTCCCCTGAAGGGTTTGGCAGTCGAAACAGAAGGCTTTTTATCACAGGACAAGAAATCAGCCCTCAACAACCTAACCGGCAGAAAAAGAGTTTTTGAAAAAATCCCCAAGGCCCGGGGTCACAATTTCAGCAAAAATCTGACTTTTGTCTATTCGCTCAAAAATGGTGCCAAACGCTTGCAAATGCTCCCCTGAAAGGTTTGACGGTCGAAACAGAAGGCTTTTTATCACAGGACAAGAAATCAGCCCTCAACAACTTAACCGGCGGAAAATATTTTTTTGAAAAAATCCCTAAGCCCCGGGGTCACAATCTCAGCGAAAATCTGACTTTTGGGTATTCGCTCAAAAATGGTGCCAAACGCTTGCAAATGCTCCCCTGAAAGGTTTGACAGTCGAAACAGAAGGCTTTTTATCACAGGACAAGAAATCAGCCCTCAACAACTTAACCGGCAGAAAATATTTTTTTGAAAAAATCCCTAAGCCACAATTTCACAATCCCTAAGGTCACAATTTCAGCAAAAATCTGACTTTTGGCTATTCACTCAAAAATGGTGCCAAACGCTTGCAAATGCTCCCCTGAAAGGTTTGACAGTCGAAACAGAAGGCTTCGAAACAGATGACGGTCGAAACAGAAGCTTTCTATCACAGGACAAGAAATCAGCCCCCAGCAACTTAACCGGCGGAAAATATTTTTTTGAAAAAAATCCCTAAGCCCCGGGGTCACAATTTCAGCAAAAATCTGAATTTGGCTGTTCGCTCAAAAATGGTGCCAAACGCCTGCAAATGATCCCCTGAAAGGTTTGACGGTCTAAACAGAAGGCTTTTTATCACAGGACAGGAAATCAGCCCTCAACAACCTAACCGGCGGAAAATATTTTTTTGAAAAAATCCCTAAGCCCCGGGGTCACAATTTCAGCAAAAATCTGACTTTTGGCTATTCGCTCAAAAATGGTGCCAACCATTTGCACATACCCCCCTGAAAGGTTTGGTACATTTGGTAGTCAAAACAGGAAGCTTTTTATCACAGGACAAGAAATCAGCCCTCAACAACTTAACGGGAGGAAAATATTTTTTTGAAAAAATCCCTAAGCCACGGGGTCACAATCTCAGCGAAAATCTTACTTTTGGCTATTCACTCAAAAATGGTGCCAAACGCTTGCAAATGCTCCACTGAAAGGTTTGTCAGTCGAAACAGAAGGCTTTTTTATCACAGGCCAAGAAATCAGTACTCAACAACTTAACCGGCGGAAAATATTTTTTTGAAAAAATCCCTAAGCCCCAGGGTCACAATTTCAGCGAAAATCTGACTTTTGGCTATTCGCTCAAAAATGGTGCCAAACGGTTGCAAATGCTCCCCTGAAAGGTTTGACAGTCGAAACAGAAGGCATTTTATCACAGGACAAGAAATCAGCCCTCAACAACTTGACCGGCGGAAAATATTTTTTTGAAAAAATCCCTAAGCCCCGGGGTCACAATTTCAGCAAAAATCTGACTTTTGGCTATTCGCACAAAAATGGTGCCAAACGCTTGCAAATGCTCCCCTGAAAGGTATGACGGTCGAAACAGAAGCTTTCTATCACAGGACAAGAAATCAGCCCCCAGCAACTTAACCGGCGGAAAATATTTTTTTGAAAAAAATCCCTAAGCCCCGGGGTCACAATTTCAGCAAAAATCTGAATTTGGCTGTTCGCTCAAAAATGGTGCCAAACGCCTGCAAATGATCCCCTGAAAGGTTTGACGGTCTAAACAGAAGGCTTTTTATCACAGGACAGGAAATCAGCCCTCAACAACTTAACCGGCGGAAAATATTTTTTTGAAAAAATTCCTAAGCCCCGGGGTCACAATCTCAGCAAAAATCTGAATTTGGCTGTTCGCTCAAAAATGGTGCCAAACGCCTGCAAATGATCCCCTGAAAGGTATGACGGTCGAAACAGAAGCTTTCTATCACAGGACAAGAAATCAGCCCTCAACAACCTAACCGGCGGAAAATATTTTTTTGAAAAAATCCCTAAGCCCCGGGGTCACAATTTCAGCAAAAATCTGACTTTTGGCTATTCGCTCAAAAATGGTGCCAACCATTTGCACATACCCCCCTGAAAGGTTTGGTACCTTTGGTAGTCAAAACAGGAAGCTTTTTATCACAGGACAAGAAATCAGCCCTCAACAACTTAACGGGAGGAAAATATTTTTTTGAAAAAATCCCTAAGCCACGGGGTCACAATCTCAGCGAAAATCTTACTTTTGGCTATTCACTCAAAAATGGTGCCAAACGCTTGCAAATGCTCCACTGAAAGGTTTGTCAGTCGAAACAGAAGGCTTTTTTATCACAGGCCAGGAAATCAGTACTCAACAACTTAACCGGCGGAAAATATTTTTTTGAAAAAATCCCTAAGCCCCGGGGTCACAATTTCAGCGAAAATCTGACTTTTGGCTATTCGCTCAAAAATGGTGCAAAACGCTTGCAAATGCTCCCCTGAAAGGTTTGACAGTCGAAACAGAAGGCATTTTATCACAGGACAAGAAATCAGCCCTCAACAACTTAACCGGCGGAAAATATTTTTTTGAAAAAATCCCTAAGCCCCGGGGTCACAATTTCAGCAAAAATCTGACTTTTGGCTATTCGCACAAAAATGGTGCCAAACGCTTGCAAATGCTCCCCTGAAAGGTATGACGGTCGAAACAGAAGCTTTCTATCACAGGACAAGAAATCAGCCCCCAGCAACTTAACCGGCGGAAAATATTTTTTTGAAAAAAATCCCTAAGCTCCGGGGTCACAATTTCAGCAAAAATCTGACTTTTGGCTATTCGCTCAAAAATGGTGCCAAACGCTTGCAAATGCTCCGCTGAAAGGTATGACGGTCTAAACAGAAGGCTTTTTATCACAGGACAAGAAATCAGCCCTCAACAACTTAACCGGCGGAAAATATTTTTTTGAAAAAATCCCTAAGCCCCGGGGTCACAATCTCAGCGAAAATCTGACTTTTGGCTATTCACTCAAAAATGGTGCCAAACGCTTGCAAATGCTCCCCTGAAAGGTTTGTCAGTCGAAACAGAAGGCTTTTTTATCACAGGCCAAGAAATCAGTACTCAACAACTTAACAGGCAGAAAATATTTTTTTGAAAAAATCCCTAAGCCCCAGGGTCAGAATTTCAGCGAAAATCTGACTTTTGGCTATTCGCTCAAAAATGGTGCCAAACGCTTGCAAATGCTCCCCTGAAAGGTTTGACAGTCGAAACAGAAGGCTTTTTATCACAGGACAAGAAATCAGCCCTCAACTACTTAACCGGCAGAAAATATTTTTTTGAAAAAAACCCTAAGCCCCGGGGTAACAATTTCAGCGAAAATCTGACTTTTGGCTTTTCGCTCAAAAATGGTGCCAAACGCTTGCAAATGCTCCCCTGAAAGGTTTGACAGTCGAAACAGAAGGCTTTTTATCACAGGACAAGAAATCAGCCCCCAGCAACTTAACCGATGGAAAAGGTTTTTTGAAAAAATCCCTAAGCCCCGGGGTCACAATTTCAGCAAAAATCTGACTTTTGGCTATTCACTCAAAAATGGTGCCAAACGCTTGCAAATGCTCCCCTGAAAGGTTTGACAATCGAAACAGAAGGCTTTTTATCACAGGACAAGAAATCACCCCATAACAACTTAACTGGCGGAAAATATTTTTTTGAATAAATCCCTAAGCCCCGGGGTCACAATTTCAGCAAAAACCTGACTTTTGGCTATTCACTAAAAAATGGTGCCAAACGCTTGCAAATGCTCCCCTGAAGGGTTTGGCAGTCGAAACAGAAGGCTTTTTATCACAGGACAAGAAATCAGCCCTCAACAACCTAACCGGCAGAAAAAGAGTTTTTGAAAAAATCCCCAAGGCCCGGGGTCACAATTTCAGCAAAAATCTGACTTTTGTCTATTCGCTCAAAAATGGTGCCAAACGCTTGCAAATGCTCCCCTGAAAGGTTTGACGGTCGAAACAGAAGGCTTTTTATCACAGGACAAGAAATCAGCCCTCAACAACTTAACCGGCGGAAAATATTTTTTTGAAAAAATCCCTAAGCCCCGGGGTCACAATCTCAGCGAAAATCTGACTTTTGGGTATTCGCTCAAAAATGGTGCCAAACGCTTGCAAATGCTCCCCTGAAAGGTTTGACAGTCGAAACAGAAGGCTTTTTATCACAGGACAAGAAATCAGCCCTCAACAACTTAACCGGCAGAAAATATTTTTTTGAAAAAATCCCTAAGCCACAATTTCACAATCCCTAAGGTCACAATTTCAGCAAAAATCTGACTTTTGGCTATTCACTCAAAAATGGTGCCAAACGCTTGCAAATGCTCCCCTGAAAGGTTTGACAGTCGAAACAGAAGGCTTCGAAACAGATGACGGTCGAAACAGAAGCTTTCTATCACAGGACAAGAAATCAGCCCCCAGCAACTTAACCGGCGGAAAATATTTTTTTGAAAAAAATCCCTAAGCCCCGGGGTCACAATTTCAGCAAAAATCTGAATTTGGCTGTTCGCTCAAAAATGGTGCCAAACGCCTGCAAATGATCCCCTGAAAGGTTTGACGGTCTAAACAGAAGGCTTTTTATCACAGGACAGGAAATCAGCCCTCAACAACCTAACCGGCGGAAAATATTTTTTTGAAAAAATCCCTAAGCCCCGGGGTCACAATTTCAGCAAAAATCTGACTTTTGGCTATTCGCTCAAAAATGGTGCCAACCATTTGCACATACCCCCCTGAAAGGTTTGGTACATTTGGTAGTCAAAACAGGAAGCTTTTTATCACAGGACAAGAAATCAGCCCTCAACAACTTAACGGGAGGAAAATATTTTTTTGAAAAAATCCCTAAGCCACGGGGTCACAATCTCAGCGAAAATCTTACTTTTGGCTATTCACTCAAAAATGGTGCCAAACGCTTGCAAATGCTCCACTGAAAGGTTTGTCAGTCGAAACAGAAGGCTTTTTTATCACAGGCCAAGAAATCAGTACTCAACAACTTAACCGGCGGAAAATATTTTTTTGAAAAAATCCCTAAGCCCCAGGGTCACAATTTCAGCGAAAATCTGACTTTTGGCTATTCGCTCAAAAATGGTGCCAAACGGTTGCAAATGCTCCCCTGAAAGGTTTGACAGTCGAAACAGAAGGCATTTTATCACAGGACAAGAAATCAGCCCTCAACAACTTAACCGGCGGAAAATATTTTTTTGAAAAAATCCCTAAGCCCCGGGGTCACAATTTCAGCAAAAATCTGACTTTTGGCTATTCGCACAAAAATGGTGCCAAACGCTTGCAAATGCTCCCCTGAAAGGTATGACGGTCGAAACAGAAGCTTTCTATCACAGGACAAGAAATCAGCCCCCAGCAACTTAACCGGCGGAAAATATTTTTTTGAAAAAAATCCCTAAGCCCCGGGGTCACAATTTCAGCAAAAATCTGAATTTGGCTGTTCGCTCAAAAATGGTGCCAAACGCCTGCAAATGATCCCCTGAAAGGTTTGACGGTCTAAACAGAAGGCTTTTTATCACAGGACAGGAAATCAGCCCTCAACAACTTAACCGGCGGAAAATATTTTTTTGAAAAAATTCCTAAGCCCCGGGGTCACAATCTCAGCAAAAATCTGAATTTGGCTGTTCGCTCAAAAATGGTGCCAAACGCCTGCAAATGATCCCCTGAAAGGTATGACGGTCGAAACAGAAGCTTTCTATCACAGGACAAGAAATCAGCCCTCAACAACCTAACCGGCGGAAAATATTTTTTTGAAAAAATCCCTAAGCCCCGGGGTCACAATTTCAGCAAAAATCTGACTTTTGGCTATTCGCTCAAAAATGGTGCCAACCATTTGCACATACCCCCCTGAAAGGTTTGGTACCTTTGGTAGTCAAAACAGGAAGCTTTTTATCACAGGACAAGAAATCAGCCCTCAACAACTTAACGGGAGGAAAATATTTTTTTGAAAAAATCCCTAAGCCACGGGGTCACAATCTCAGCGAAAATCTTACTTTTGGCTATTCACTCAAAAATGGTGCCAAACGCTTGCAAATGCTCCACTGAAAGGTTTGTCAGTCGAAACAGAAGGCTTTTTTATCACAGGCCAGGAAATCAGTACTCAACAACTTAACCGGCGGAAAATATTTTTTTGAAAAAATCCCTAAGCCCCGGGGTCACAATTTCAGCGAAAATCTGACTTTTGGCTATTCGCTCAAAAATGGTGCAAAACGCTTGCAAATGCTCCCCTGAAAGGTTTGACAGTCGAAACAGAAGGCATTTTATCACAGGACAAGAAATCAGCCCTCAACAACTTAACCGGCGGAAAATATTTTTTTGAAAAAATCCCTAAGCCCCGGGGTCACAATTTCAGCAAAAATCTGACTTTTGGCTATTCGCACAAAAATGGTGCCAAACGCTTGCAAATGCTCCCCTGAAAGGTATGACGGTCGAAACAGAAGCTTTCTATCACAGGACAAGAAATCAGCCCCCAGCAACTTAACCGGCGGAAAATATTTTTTTGAAAAAAATCCCTAAGCTCCGGGGTCACAATTTCAGCAAAAATCTGACTTTTGGCTATTCGCTCAAAAATGGTGCCAAACGCTTGCAAATGCTCCGCTGAAAGGTATGACGGTCTAAACAGAAGGCTTTTTATCACAGGACAAGAAATCAGCCCTCAACAACTTAACCGGCGGAAAATATTTTTTTGAAAAAATCCCTAAGCCCCGGGGTCACAATCTCAGCGAAAATCTGACTTTTTGCTATTCACTCAAAAATGGTGCCAAACGCTTGCAAATGCTCCCCTGAAAGGTTTGTCAGTCGAAACAGAAGGCTTTTTTATCACAGGCCAAGAAATCAGTACTCAACAACTTAACAGGCAGAAAATATTTTTTTGAAAAAATCCCTAAGCCCCAGGGTCAGAATTTCAGCGAAAATCTGACTTTTGGCTATTCGCTCAAAAATGGTGCCAAACGCTTGCAAATGCTCCCCTGAAAGGTTTGACAGTCGAAACAGAAGGCTTTTTATCACAGGACAAGAAATCAGCCCTCAACTACTTAACCGGCAGAAAATATTTTTTTGAAAAAAACCCTAAGCCCCGGGGTAACAATTTCAGCGAAAATCTGACTTTTGGCTTTTCGCTCAAAAATGGTGCCAAACGCTTGCAAATGCTCCCCTGAAAGGTTTGACAGTCGAAACAGAAGGCTTTTTATCACAGGACAAGAAATCAGCCCCCAGCAACTTAACCGATGGAAAAGGTTTTTTGAAAAAATCCCTAAGCCCCGGGGTCACAATTTCAGCAAAAATCTGACTTTTGGCTATTCACTCAAAAATGGTGCCAAACGCTTGCAAATGCTCCCCTGAAAGGTTTGACAATCGAAACAGAAGGCTTTTTATCACAGGACAAGAAATCAGCCCTCAACAACTTAACCGGCGGAAAATATTTTTTTGAAAAAAATCCCTAAGCCCCGGGGTCACAATTTCAGCAAAAATCTGACTTTTGGCTATTCGCTCAAAAATGGTGCCAAACGCTTGCAAATGCTCCCCTGAAAGGTTTGGCAGTCGAAACAAAAGCTTTTTATCACAGGACAAGAAATCAGCCACCAGCAACTTAACCGGCGGAAAAGGTTTTTTTGAAAAAATCCCTAAGCCCCTGGGTCACAAATTCAGCAAAAATCTGACTTTTGGCTATTCGCTCAAAATTGTGCCAAACGCTTGCAAATGCTCCCCTGAAAGGTTTGACAATCGAAACAGAAGGCTTTTTATCACAGGACAAGAAATCAGCCCTCAACAACTTAACCGGCGGAAAATATTTTTTTGAAAAAAATCCCTAAGCCCCGGGGTCACAATTTCAGCAAAAATCTGACTTTTGGCAATTCACTCAAAAATGGTGCCAAACGCTTGCAAATGCTCCCCTGAAAGGTTTGACAGTCGAAACAGAAGGCTTTTTATCACAGGACAAGAAATCACCCCATAACAACTTAACTGGCGGAAAATATTTTTTTGAATAAATCCCTAAGCCCCGGGGTCACAATTTCAGCAAAAATCTGACTTTTGGCTATTCGCTCAAAAATGGTGCCAAACGCTTGCAAATGCTCCCCTGAAAGGTATGACGGTCGAAACAGAAGCTTTCTATCACAGGACAAGAAATCAGCCCCCAGCAACTTAACAGGCGGAAAATATTTTTTTGAAAAAAATCCCTAAGCTCCGGGGTCACAATTTCAGAAAAAATCTGACTTTTGTCTATTCGCTCAAAATGGTGCCAAACGCTTGCAAATGCTCCCCTGAAAGGTTTGACGGTCCAAATAGAAGGCTTTTTATCACAGGACAAGAAATCAGCCCTCAACAACTTAACCGGCGGAAAATATTTTTTTGAAAAAATCCCTAAGCCCCGGGGTCACAATTTCAGCAAAAATCTGACTTTTGGCTATTCGCTCAAAAATGGGGCCAAACGGTTGCAAATGCTCCCCTGAAGGCTTTGGCAGTCGAAACAGAAGGCTTTTTATCACAGGACAAGAAATCAGCCCTCAACAACTTAACCGGCGGAAAATATTTTTTTGAAAAAATCCCTAAGCCCCGGGGTCACAATTTCAGCAAAAATCTGACTTTTGGCTATTCGCTCAAAAATGGTGCCAAACGGTTGCAAATGCTCCCCTGAAGGCTTTGGCAGTCGAAACAGAAGGCTTTTTATCACAGGACAAGAAATCAGCCCTCAACAACTTAACCGGCGGAAAATTTTTTTTTGAAAAAATCCCTAACCCCCGGGGTCACAATTTCAGCAAAAATCTGACTTTTGGCTATTCGCTCAAAAATGGTGCCAAACGGATGCAAATGCTCCCCTGAAGGCTTTGGCCGTCGAAACAGAAGGCTTTTTATCACAGGACAAGAAATCAGCCCTCAACAACTTAACGGTTGGAAAATATTTTTTTGGAAAAATCCCTAAGCCCCGGGGTCACAATTTCCGCAAAAATCTGACTTTTGGCTATTCACTCAAAAATGGTGCCAAACGGTTGCAAATGCTCCCCTGAAGGCTTTGGCAGTCGAAACAGAAGGCTTTTTATCACAGGACAAGAAATCAGCCCTCAACAACTTAACCAGCGGAAAATATTTTTTGAAAAAATCCCTACTCCCCGGGGTCACAATTTCAGCAAAAATCTGACTTTTGGCTATTCGCTCAAAAATGGTGCCAAACGCTTGCAAATGCTCCCCTGAACGGTTTGACGGTCGAAACAGAAGGCTTTTTATCACAGGACAAGAAATCAGCCCTCAACAACTTAAGCGGCAGAAAATTTTTTTTTGAAAAAATCCCTAAGCCCCGGGGTCACAATTTCAGCCAAAATCCTGACTTTTGGCTATTCGCTCAAAAATGGTGCCAAACGCTTGCAAATGCTCCCCTGAACGGTTTGACGGTCGAAACAGAAGGCTTTTTATCACAGGACAAGAAATCAGCCCTCAACAACTTAACCGGCGGAAAATATTTTTTTGAAAAAATCCCTAAGCCCCGGGGTCACAATTTCAGCAAAAATCTGACTTTTGGCTATTCGCTCAAAATTGTGCCAAACGCTTGCAAAAGCTCCCCTGAAAGGTTTGTCAGTCGAAACAGAAGGCTTTTTATCACAGGACAAGAAATCAGCCCTCAACAACTTAACCGGCGGAAAATATTTTTTTGAAAAAATCCCTAACCCCCGGGGTCACAATTTCAGCAAAAATCTGACTTTTGGCTATTCGCTCAAAAATGGTGCCAAACGGTTGCAAATGCTCCCCTGAAGGCTTTGGCAGTCAAAACAGAAGGCTTTTTATCACAGGACAAGAAATCAGCCCTCAACAACTTAACCGGCGGAAAATATTTTTTTGAAAAAATCCCTAAGCCCCGGGGTCACAATTTCAGCAAAAATCTGACTTTTGGCTATTCGCTCAAAAATGGTGCCAAACGGATGCAAATGCTCCCCTGAAGGCTTTGGCCGTCGAAACAGAAGGCTTTTTATCACAGGACAAGAAATCAGCCCTCAACAACTTACCGGTTGGAAAATATTTTTTTGGAAAAATCCCTAAGCCCCGGGGTCACAATTTCCGCAAAAATCTGACTTTTGGCTATTCGCTCAAAAATGGTGCCAAACGGTTGCAAATTCTCCCCTGAAGGCTTTGGCAGTCGAAACAGAAGGCTTTTTATCACAGGACAAGAAATCAGCCCTCAACAACTTAACCGGCAGAAAAAGATTTTTTGAAAAAATCCCTAAGCCCCTGGGTCACAAATTCAGCAAAAATCTGACTTTTGGCTATTCGCTCAAAATTGTGCCAAACGCTTGCAAATGCTCCCCTGAAAGGTTTGACGGTCGAAACAGAAGGCTTTTTATCACAGGACAAGAAATCAGCCCTCAACAACTTAACCGGCGGAAAATATTTTTTTGAAAAAATCCCTAAGCCCCGGGGTCACAATTTCAGCAAAAATCTAACTTTTGGCTATTCGCTCAAAAATGGTGCCAAACGGTTGCAAATGCTCCCCTGAAGGCTTTGGCAGTCGAAACAGAAGGCTTTTTATCACAGGACAAGAAATCAGCCCTCAACAACTTAACCGGCGGAAAATATTTTTTTGAACAAATCCCTAACCCCCGGGGTCACAATTTCAGCAAAAATCTGACTTTTGGCTATTCGCTCAAAAATGGTGCCAAACGGTTGCAAATGCTCCCCTGAAGGCTTTGGCAGTCGAAACAGAAGGCTTTTTATCACAGGACAAGAAATCAGCCCTCAACAACTTAACCAGCGGAAAATATTTTTTGAAAAAATCCCTACTCCCCGGGGTCACAATTTCAGCAAAAATCTGACTTTTGGCTAGTCGCTCAAAAATGGTGCCAAACGGTTGCAAATGCTCCCCTGAAGGCTTTGGCAGTCGAAACAGAAGACTTTTTATCACAGGACAAGAAATCAGCCCTCAACAACTTAAGCGGCAGAAATTTTTTTTTTGAAAAATCCCTAAGCCCCGGGGTCACAATTTCAGCCAAAATCCTGACTTTTGGCTATTCGCTCAAAAATGGTGCCAAACGCTTGCAAATGCTCCCCTGAACGGTTTGACGGTCGAAACAGAAGGCTTTTTATCACAGGACAAGAAATCAGCCCTCAACAACTTAACCGGCGGAAAATATTTTTTTGAAAAAATCCCTAAGCCCCGGGGTCACAATTTCAGCAAAAATCTGACTTTTGGCTATTCGCTCAAAATTGTGCCAAACGCTTGCAAAAGCTCCCCTGAAAGGTTTGTCAGTCGAAACAGAAGGCTTTTTATCACAGGACAAGAAATCAGCCCTCAACAACTTAACCGGCGGAAAATATTTTTTTGAAAAAATCCCTAAGCCCCGGGGTCACAATTTCAGCAAAATCTGACTTTTGGCTATTCGCTCAAGAATGGTGCCAAACGCTTGCAAATGCTCCCCTGAACGGTTTGACGGTCGAAACAGAAGGCTTTTTATCACAGGACAAGAAATCAGACCTCAACAACTTAAGCGGCAGAAAATTTTTTTTTGAAAAAATCCCTAAGCCCCGGGGTCACAATTTCAGCCAAAATCCTGACTTTTGGCTATTCGCTCAAAAATGGTGCCAAACGCTTGCAAATGCTCCCCTGAACGGTTTGACGGTCGAAACAGAAGGCTTTTTATCACAGGACAAGAAATCAGCCCTCAACAACTTAACCGGCGGAAAATATTTTTTTGAAAAAATCCCTAAGCCCCGGGGTCACAATTTCAGCAAAAATCTGACTTTTGGCTATTCGCTCAAAATTGTGCCAAACGCTTGCAAAAGCTCCCCTGAAAGGTTTGTCAGTCGAAACAGAAGGCTTTTTATCACAGGACAAGAAATCAGCCCTCAACAACTTAACCGGCGGAAAATATTTTTTTGAAAAAATCCCTAAGCCCCGGGGTCACAATTTCAGCAAAAATCTGACTTTTGGCTATTCGCTCAAAATTGTGCCAAACGCTTGCAAATGCTCCCCTGAAAGGTTTGACGGTCGAAACAGAAGGCTTTTTATCACAGGACAAGAAATCAGCCCTCAACAACTTAACCGGCGGAAAATATTTTTTTGAAAAAATCCCTAAGCCCCGGGGTCACAATTTCAGCAAAAATCTAACTTTTGGCTATTCGCTCAAAAATGGTGCCAAACGGTTGCAAATGCTCCCCTGAAGGCTTTGGCAGTCGAAACAGAAGGCTTTTTATCACAGGACAAGAAATCAGCCCTCAACAACTTAACCGGCG